>NW_022204450.1:0-27712 GCF_007655135.1 Punica granatum | reverse complement strand
AGTAACTTTACTGCTTTCCACGGGCTTCGGCCTAGTAACTTTACTGCTTTCCACGGGCTTCGGCCTAGTAATTTACTGCTTTCCACGGGCTTCGGCCTAGTACTTTATTGCTTTCCGACTTCGCGTCCACTTTACCGCTTTCCACGGGCTTCGGCCTAGTAACTTTACTGCTTTCCACGGGCTTCGGCCTAGTAACTTTATTGCTTTCCGACTTCGCGTCCACTTTACCGCTTTCCACGGGCTTCGGCCTAGTAACTTTACTGCTTTCCACGGGCTTCGGGCTAGTAACTTTATTGCTTTTCGGACTTCGCGTCCACTTTACCGTTTTCCACGGCTTCGGCTAGTAACTTTACTGCATTCCACGGGCTTCGGCCTAGTAATTTTACCGCTTTCCACGGGCTTCGGTATAGTAACTTTATTGCTTTCCGGACTTCGCGTCCACTTTACCGCTTTCCACGGGCTTCGGCCTAGTAACTTTACTGCTTTCCACGGGCTTCGGCCTAGTAACTTTATTGCTTTCCGGACTTCGCGTCCACTTTACCGTTTTCCACGGCTTCGGCCTAGTAACTTTACTGCTTTCCACGGGGATCGGCCTAGTAACTTTATGCTTTCCGGACTTCGCGTCCTCTTTACCGTTTTCCACGGGCTTCGGCCTAGTAACTTTACTGCTTTCCACGGGCTTCGGCCTAGTAACTTTACTGCTTTCCACGGGCTTCGGCCTAGTAAATTTATTGCTTTTCGGACTTCGCGTCCACTTTACCGCTTTCCACGGGCTTCGGCCTAGTAACTTTACTGCTTTCCACGGGCTTCGGCCTAGTAACTTAATTGCTTTCCGGACTTCGCGTCCACTTTACCGTTTTCCACGGGCTTCGACCTAGTAACTTTACTGCTTTCCACGGGCTTCGGCCTAGTAACTTTATTGCTTTCCGGACTTCGCGTCCACTTTACCGCTTTCCACGGGCTTCGGCCTAGTAACTTTACTGCTTTCCACGGGCTTCGGCCTAGTAACTTTATTGCTTTCCGGAATTCGCGTCCACTTTACTTTTCCACGGGCTTCGGCCAAGTACTTTACTGCTTTTCACGGGCTTCGGCCTAGTAACTTTACTGCTTTCCACGGCTTCGGCCTAGTAACTTTATTGCTTTCCGGACTTCGCGTCCACTTTACCGCTTTTCCACGGGCTTCGGCCTAGTAACTTTACTGCTTTCCACGGGCTTCGGCCTAGTCTTTTACTGCTTTCCACGGACTTCGGCCTAGTAACTTTATTGCTTTCCGGACTTCGCGTCCACTTTACCGCTTTCCACGGGCTTCGGCCTAGTAACTTTACAGCTTTCCACGGGTTTCGGCCTAGTAACTTTATTGCTTTCCGGACTTCGTGTCCACTTTACCGCTTTCCACGGGCTTCGGCCTAGTAACTTTACTGATTTACACGGGCATCGGGCTAGTAACTCTATCGCTTTTCGGACTTCGCATCCACTTTACCGTTTTCCACGGGCTTCGGCCTAGTAACTTTACTGCTTCCCACGGGCTTCGGCCTAGTAATTTTACCGTTTTCCACGGGCTTCGGCCTAGTAACTTTATTGCTTTCCGGACTTCGCGTCCACTTTACCGCATTCCACGGGCTTCGGCCTAGTAATTTTACTGCTTTCCACGGGCTTCGGCCTAGCTACTTTATTGCTTTCCGGACTTCGCGTCCACTTTACCGCTTTCCACGGGCTTCGGCCTAGTAACTTTACTGCTTTCCACGGGCTTCGGCCTAGTAACTTTATTGCTTTCCGGACTTCGCGTCCACTTTACCTTTTCCACGGGCTTCGGCCTAGTAACTTTACTGCTTTCCACGGGCTTCGGCCTAGTAACTTTACTGCTTTCCACGGGCTTCGGCCTAGTAAATTTATTGCTTTTCGGACTTCGCGTCCACTTTACCGCTTTCCACGGGCTTCGGCCTAGTAACTTTACTGCTTTCCACGGGCTTCGGCCTAGTAACTTAATTGCTTTCCGGACTTCGCGTCCACTTTACCGTTTTCCACGGGCTTCGACCTAGTAACTTTACTGCTTTCCACGGGCTTCGGCCTAGTAACTTTATTGCTTTCCGGACTTCGCGTCCACTTTACCGCTTTCCACGGGCTTCGGCCTAGTAACTTTACTGCTTTCCACGGGCTTCGGCCTAGTAACTTTATTGCTTTCCGGACTTCGCGTCCACTTTACCGCTTTCCACGGGCTTCGCTAGTAACTTTACGCTTTCCACGGGCTTCGGCCTAGTATTTACTGCTTTCCACGGGCTTCGGCTAGTAACTTTATTGCTTTCCGGACTTCGCGTCCACTTTACCGCTTTCCACGGGCTTCGGCCTAGTAACTTTACTGCTTTCCACGGGCTTCGGCCTAGTAACTTTATTGCTTTCCGGACTTCGCGTCCACTTTACCGTTTCCACGGGCTTCGGCCTAGTAACTTTACTGCTTTCCACGGGCTTCGGCCTAGTAACTTTACTGCTTTCCACGGGCTTCGCCTAGTAACTTTATTGCTTTCCACGGGCTTCGGCCTAGTACTTAATTGCTTTCCGACTTCGCGTCTGGACTTCGCGTCCACTTTACCGTTTTCCACGGGCTTCGGCCTAGTAACTTTACTGCTTTCCACGGGCTTCGGCCTAGTAACTTTATTGCTTTCCGGACTTCGCGTCCACTTTACCGCTTTCCACGGGCTTCGGCCTAGTAACTTTACTGCTTTCCACGGGCTTCGGCCTAGTAACTTTACTGCTTTCCACGGGCTTCGGCCTAGTAAATTTATTGCTTTTCGGATTTCGCGTCCACTTTACCGCTTTCCACGGGCTTCGGCCTAGTAACTTTACTGCTTTCCACGGGCTTCGGCCTAGTAACTTAATTGTTTTCCGGACTTCGCGTCCACTTTACCGTTTTCCACGGGCTTCGACCTAGTAACTTTACTGCTTTCCACGGGCTTCGGCCCAGTAAATTTATTGCTTTCCGGACTTCGCGTCCACTTTACCGCTTTCCACGGGCTTCGGCCTAGTAACTTTACTGCTTTCCACGGGCTTCGGCCTAGTAACTTTATTGCTTTCCGGACTTCGCATCCACTTTACCGCTTTCCACGGGCTTCGGAATAGTAAATTTACTGCTTTCCACGGGCTTCGGCCTAGTAATTTTACTGCTTTCCACGGGCTTCGGCCTAGTAACTTTATTGCTTTCCGGACTTCGCGTCCACTTCACCGCTTTCCACGGGCTTCGGCCTAGTAACTTTACTGCTTTCCACGGGCTTCGGCCTAGTAACTTTATTGCTTTCCGGAATTCGCGTCCACTTTACCGTTTTCCACGGGCTTCGGCCTAGTAACTTTACTGCTTTCCACGGGCTTCGGCCTAGTAACTTTACTGCTTTCCACGGGCTTCGGCCTAGTAACTTTACTGCTTTCCACGGGCTTCGGCCTAGTAACTTTATTGCTTTCCGGACTTCGCGTCCATGGACTTCGCGTCCACTTTACCGTTTTCCACGGGCTTCGGCCTAGTAACTTTACTGCTTTCCACGGGCTTCGGCCTAGTAACTTTATTGCTTTCCGGACTTCGCGTCCACTTTACCGTTTTCCACGGGCTTCGGCCTAGTAACTTTACTGCTTTCCACGGGCTTCGGCCTAGTAACTTTATTGCTTTCCGGACTTCGCGTCCACTTTACCGTTTCCACGGGCTTCGGCCTAGTAACTTTACTGCTTTCCACGGGCTTCGGCCTAGTAACTTTACTGCTTTCCACGGGCTTCGGCCTAGTAACTTTATTGCTTTCTGGACATCGCGTCCACTTTACCGTTTTCCACGGGCTTCGGCCTAGTAACTTTACTGCTTTCCACGGGCTTGGCCCAGTAACTTTATTGCTTTCCGGACTTCGCGTCCACTTTACCGTTTTCCACGGGCTTTGACCTAGTAACTTTACTGCTTTCCACGGGCTTCGGCCTAGTAACTTTACCGCTTTCACGGGCTTCGCCTAGTACTTTACTGCTTTCCACGGGCTTCGGCAGTAACTTTACTGCTTTCCACGGGCTTCGGCCTAGTAACTTTACTGCTTTCCACGGGCTTCGGCCTAGTAACTTTATTGCTTTCCACGGGCTTCGGCCTAGTAACTTATTGCTTTCCGACTTCGCGTCCATGGACTTCGCGTCCACTTTACTTTTCCACGGGCTTCGGCCTAGTAACTTTACTGCTTTCCACGGGCTTCGGCCTAGTAACTTTATTGCTTTCCGGACTTCGCGTCCACTTTACCGCTTTCCACGGGCTTCGGCCTAGTAACTTTACTGCTTCCACGGGCTTCGGCCTAGTAACTTTATTGCTTTCCACTTCGCGTCCACTTTACCGCTTTCCACGGGCTTCGGCCTAGTAACTTTACTGCTTTCCACGGGCTTCGGCCTAGTAATTTTACTGCTTTCCACGGGCTTCGGCTAGTAACTTTATTGCTTTCCGGACTTCGCGTCCACTTTACCGCTTTTCCACGGGCTTCGCCTAGTAACTTTACTGCTTTCCACGGGCTTCGGCCTAGTAACTTTATTGCTTTCCGGACTTCGCGTCCACTTTACCGCTTTCCACGGGCTTCGGCCTAGTAACTTTACTGCTTTTCACGGGCTTCGGCCTAGTAACTTTACTGCTTTCCACGGGCTTCGCCTAGTAATTTTACTGCTTCCACGGGCTTCGGCCTAGTAACTTTATTGCTTTTCCGGACTTCGCGTCCACTTTACCGCTTTCCACGGGCTTCGGCCTAGTAACTTTACTGCTTTCCACGGGCTTCGGCCTAGTAACTTTATTGCTTTCCGGACTTCGCGTCCACTTTACCGTTTCCACGGGCTTCGGCCTAGTAACTTTACTGCTTTCCACGGGCTTCGGCTAGTAACTTTATTGCTTTCCGGACTTCGCGTCCACTTTACCGTTTTCCACGGGCTTCGGCCTAGTAACTTTACTGCTTTCCACGGGCTTCGGCCTAGTAATTTTACCGCTTTCCACGGGCTTCGGCCTAGTAACTTTACTGCTTTCCACGGATCGGCCTAGTAACTTTATTGCTTTCCACTTCGCGTCCACTTTACGTTTTTCCACGGGCTTCGGCCTAGTAACTTTACTGCTTTCCACGGGCTTCGGCCTAGTAACTTTACTGCTTTCCACGTTTCGGCCTAGTATTTATTGCTTTCCGGACTTCGCGTCCACTTTACCGCTTTCCACGGGCTTCGGCCTAGTAACTTTACTGCTTTCCACGGGCTTCGGCCTAGTAACTTTATTGCTTTCCGGACTTCGCGTCCACTTTACCGTTTTCCACGGCTTCGGCCTAGTAACTTTACTGCTTTCCACGGGCTTCGGCCTAGTAACTTTATTGCTTTCCGGACTTCGCGTCCACTTTACCGCTTTCCACGGGCTTCGGCCTAGTAACTTTACTGCTTTCCACGGGCTTCGGCTAGTAACTTTATTGCTTTCCGGAATTCGCGTCCACTTTACCGTGTTTCCACGGGCTTCGGCCAGTACTTTACTGCTTTCCACGGGCTTCGGCCTAGTAACTTTACTGCTTTCCACGGGCTTCGGCCTAGTAACTTTATTGCTTTCCGGACTTCGCATCCACTTTACCGCTTTCCACGGCTTCGGCTAGTAACTTTACTGCTTTCCACGGCTTCGGCCTAGTAATTTACTGCTTTCCACGGGCTTCGGCCTAGTAACTTTATTGCTTTTCGGACTTCGCGTCCACTTTACCGCTTTCCACGGGCTTCGGCCTAGTAACTTTACTGCTTTCCACGGGCTTCGGCCTAGTAACTTAATTGCTTTCCGGACTTCGCGTCCACTTTACCGTTTTCCACGGGCTTCGGCCTAGTAACTTTACTTCTTTACACGGGCTTCGGGCTAGTAACTTTATTGCTTTTCGGACTTCGCGTCCACTTTACCGTTTTCCACGGGCTTCGGCCTAGTAACCTTACTGCTTTCCACGGGCTTCGGCCTAGTAATTTTACAGCTTTCCACGGGCTTCGGCCTAGTAACTTTATTGCTTTCCGGACTTCGCGTCCACTTTACCGTTTTCCACGGGCTTCGGCCTAGTAACCTTACTGCTTTCCACGGGCTTCGGCCTAGTAACTTTATTGCTTTCCGGACTTCGCGTCCACTTTACCGTTTTCCACGGGCTTCGGCCTAGTAACTTTACTGCTTTCCACGGGCTTCGGCCTAGTAACTTTATTGCTTTCCGGACTTCGCGTCCCTTTACCGTTTTCCACGGGCTTCGGCCTAGTAACTTTACTGCTTTCCACGGCTTCGGCCTAGTAACTTTACTGCTTTCCACGGGCTTCGGCTAGTAACTTATTGCTTTCGGACTTCGCGTCCACTTTACCGCTTTCCACGGGCTTCGGCCTAGTAACTTTACTGCTTTCCACGGGCTTCGGCCTAGTAACTTTATTGCTTTCCGGACTTCGCGTCCACTTTACCGTTTTCCACGGGCTTCGGCCTAGTAACTTTACTGCTTTCACGGGCTTCGGCCTAGTAACTTTATTGCTTTCCGGACTTCGCGTCCACTTTACCGCTTTCCACGGGCTTCGGCCTAGTAACTTTACTGCTTTCCACGGGCTTCGCCTAGTAACTTTATTGCTTTCCGGACTTCGCGTCCACTTTACCGCTTCCACGGGCTTCGGCCTAGTAACTTTACTGCTTTCCACGGGCTTCGGCCTAGTAACTTTACTGCTTTCCACGGGCTTCGGCCTAGTAACTTATTGCTTTCCGGACTTCGCGTCCACTTTACCGTTTTCCACGGGCTTCGGCCTAGTAACTTTACTGCTTTCCACGGGCTTCGACCTAGTAACTTTATTGCTTTCCGGACTTCGCGTCCACTTTACCGTTTTCCACGGGCTTCGGCCTAGTAACTTTACCGCTTTCCACGGGTTTCGGCCTAGTAACTTTACTGCTTTCCACGGGCTTCGGCCTAGTAACTTTACTGCTTTCCACGGGCTTCGGCCTAGTAACTTTATTGCTTTCCGGACTTCGCGTCCATGGACTTCGCGTCCACTTTACCGTTTTCCACGGGCTTCGGCCTAGTAACTTTACTGCTTTCCACGGGCTTGGCCCAGTAACTTTATTGCTTTCCGGACTTCGCGTCCACTTTACCGTTTTCCACGGGCTTTGACCTAGTAACTTTACTGCTTTCCACGGGCTTCGCCTAGTAACTTTATTGCTTTCCGACTTCGCGTCCACTTTACCGCTTTCCACGGGCTTCGGCTAGTAACTTTACTGCTTCCACGGGCTTCGGCCTAGTAACTTTACTGCTTTCCACGGGCTTCGGCCTAGTAACTTTATTGCTTTCCGGACTTCGCGTCCACTTTACCGCTTTCCACGGGCTTCGGCCTAGTAACTTTACTGCTTTCCACGGGCTTCGGCCTAGTAACTTTATTGCTTTCCGGACTTCGCGTCCACTTTACCGTTTTCCACGGGCTTCGGCCTAGTAACTTTACTGCTTTCCACGGGCTTCGGCCTAGTAACTTTACTGCTTTCCACGGGCTTCGGCCTAGTAACTTTACTGCTTTCCACGGGCTTCGGCCTAGTAACTTAATTGCTTTCCGGACTTCGCGTCCATGGACTTCGCGTCCACTTTACCGTTTTCCACGGGCTTCGACCTAGTAACTTTACTGCTTTCCACGGGCTTCGGCCTAGTAACTTTATTGCTTTCCGGACTTCGCATCCACTTTACCGCTTTCCACGGGCTTCGGCCTAGTAACTTTACTGCTTTCCACGGGCTTCGGCCTAGTAATTTTACTGCTTTCCACGGGCTTCGGCCTAGTAACTTTATTGCTTTCCGGACTTCGCGTCCACTTTACCGCTTTCCACGGGCTTCGGCCTAGTAACTTTACTGCTTTCCACGGGCTTCGGCCTAGTAACTTTATTGCTTTCCGGACTTCGTGTCCACTTTACCGCTTTCCACGGGCTTCGGCCTAGTAACTTTACTGATTTACACGGGCTTCGGCTAGTAACTTAATTGCTTTCCGGACTTCGCGTCCACTTTACCGCTTTCCACGGGCTTCAGCCTAGTAACTTTACTGCATTCCACGGGCTTCGGCCTAGTAATTTTACCGCTTTCCACGGGCTTCGGTATAGTAACTTTATTGCTTTCCGGACTTCGCGTCCACTTTACCGCTTTCCACGGGCTTCGGCCTAGTAACTTTACTGCTTTCCACGGGCTTCGGCCTAGTAACTTTATTGCTTTCCGAACTTCGCGTCCACTTTACCGTTTTCCACGGGCTTCGGCCTAGTAACTTTACTGCTTTCCACGGGATCGGCCTAGTAACTTTATTGCTTTCCGGACTTCGCGTCCTCTTTACCGTTTTCCACGGGCTTCGGCCTAGTAACTTTACTGCTTTCCACGGGCTTCGGCCTAGTAACTTTACTGCTTTCCACGGCTTCGGCCTAGTAAATTTATTGCTTTTCGGACTTCGCGTCCACTTTACCGCTTTCCACGGGCTTCGGCCTAGTAACTTTACTGCTTTCCACGGGCTTCGGCCTAGTAACTTAATTGCTTTCCGGACTTCGCGTCCACTTTACCGTTTTCCACGGGCTTCGACCTAGTAACTTTACTGCTTTCCACGGGCTTCGGCCTAGTAACTTTATTGCTTTCCGGACTTCGCGTCCACTTTACCGCTTTCCACGGGCTTCGGCCTAGTAACTTTACTGCTTTCCACGGGCTTCGGCCTAGTAACTTTATTGCTTTCCGGACTTCGCATCCACTTTACCGCTTTCCACGGGCTTCGGCCTAGTAACTTTACTGCTTTCCACGGGCTTCGGCCTAGAAACTTTACTGCTTTCCACGGGCTTCGGCCTGGTAACTTTATTGCTTTCCGGACTTCGCGTCCACTTTACAGTTTTCCATTGGCTTCGGCCTAGTAACTTTACTGCTTTCCACGGGCATCGGTCTAGTAACTTTATTGCTTTCCGGACTTCGCGTCCACTTTACCGTTTTCCACGGGCTTCGGCCTGGTAACTTTACCGTTTTTCACGGGCTTCGGCCTAGTAACTTTACTGCTTTCCACGGGCTTCGGCCTAGTAACTTTACTGCTTTCCACGGGCTTCGGCCTAGTAACTTTATTGCTTTTCGGACTTCGCGTCCATGGACTTCGCGTCAAATCTACCGTTTTCCACGGGCTTCGGCCTGGTAACTTTACTGCTTTCCACGGGCTTCGGCCTAGTAATTTTATTGCTTTCCGGACTTTGCGTCCACTTTACGTTTTCCACGGGCTTCGGCCTAGTAACTTTACTGCTTTCCACGGGCTTCGGCCTAGTAACTTTATTGCTTTCGGACTTCGCGTCCACTTTACCGCTTTCCACGGGCTTCGGCCTAGTAACTTTACTGCTTTCCACGGGCTTCGGCCTAGTAATTTTACTGCTTTCCACGGGCTTCGGCCTAGTAACTTTATTGCTTTCCGGACTTCGCGTCCACTTTACCGCTTTCCACGGGCTTCGGCCTAGTAACTTTACTGCTTTCCACGGGCTTCGGCCTAGTAACTTTATTGCTTTCCGGACTTCGCGTCCACTTTACCGTTTTCCACGGGCTTCGGCCTAGTAACTTTACTGCTTTCCACGGGCTTCGGCCTAGTACTTTACTGCTTTCCACGGGCTTCGCCTAGTAACTTTACTGCTTTCCACGGGCTTCGGCCTAGTAACTTTATTGCTTTCCGGGCTTCGCGTCCATGGACTTCGCGTCCACTTTACCGTTTTCCACGGGCTTCGGCCTAGTAACTTTACTGCTTTCCACGGGCTTCGGCCTAGTAACTTTATTGCTTTCCGGACTTCGCGTCCACTTTACCGCTTTCCACGGGCTTCGGCCTAGTAACTTTACTGCTTTCCACGGGCTTCGGCCTAGTAACTTTACTGCTTTCCACGGGCTTCGGCCTAGTAACTTTATTGCTTTCCGACTTCGCGTCCACTTTACCGCTTTCCACGGGCTTCGGCCTAGTAACTTTACTGCTTTCCACGGGCTTCGGCCTAGTAACTTTATTGCTTTCCGGACTTCGCGTCCACTTTACCGCTTTCCACGGGCTTCGGCCTAGTAACTTTACTGCTTTCCACGGGCTTCGGCCTAGTAACTTTATTGCTTTTCGGACTTCGCGTCCACTTTACCGTTTTCCACGGGCTTCGGCCTAGTAACTTTACTGCTTTCCACGGGCTTCGGCCTAGTAACTTTTGCTTTCCGGACTTCGCGTCCACTTTACCGCTTTCCACGGGCTTCGGCCTAGTAACTTTACTGCTTTCCACGGGCTTCGGCCTAGTAACTTTATTGCTTTCCGGACTTCGCGTCCACTTTACCGCTTTCCACGGGCTTCGGCCTAGTAACTTTACTGCTTTCCACGGGCTTCGGCCTAGTAACTTTATTGCTTTCCGGACTTCGCGTCCACTTTACCGTTTTCCACGGGCTTCGGCCTAGTAACTTACTGCTTTCCACGGGCTTCGGCCTAGTAACTTTACTGCTTTCCACGGGCTTCGGCCTAGTAACTTTATTGCTTTCCGGACTTCGCGTCCACTTTACCGCTTTCCACGGGCTTCGGCCTAGTAACTTTACCGCTTTCCACGGGCTTCGGCCCAGTAACTTTATTGCTTTCCGGACTTCGCGTCCACTTTACCGTTTTCCACGGGTTTCGACCTAGTAACTTTACTGCTTTCCACGGGCTTCGGCCTAGTAACTTTACTGCTTTCCACGGGCTTCGGCCTAGTAACTTTATTGCTTTCCGGACCTCGCGTCCATGGACTTCGCGTCCATTTTACCATTTTCCACGGGCTTCGACCTAGTAACTTTACTGCTTTCCACGGGCTTCGGCCTAGTAACTTTATTGCTTTCCGGACTTCGCGTCCATTTTACCGTTTTCCACGGGCTTCGGCCTAGTAACTTTACTGCTTTCCACGGGCTTCGGCCTAGTAACTTTACCGCTTTCCACGGGCTTCGGCCTAGTAACTTTATTGCTTTCCGGACTTCGCGCCACTTTACCGCTTTCCACGGGCTTCGGCCTAGTAACTTTACTGCTTTCCACGGCTTCGGCCTAGTAACTTTATTGCTTTCCGGACTTCGTGTCCACTTTACCGCTTTCCACGGGCTTCGGCCTAGTAACTTTACTGCTTTCCACGGGCTTCGGCTAGTAACTTTATTGCTTTTCGGACTTCGCGTCCACTTTACCGTTTTCCACGGGCTTCGGCCTAGTAACTTTACTGCTTTCCACGGGCTTCGGCCTAGTAATTTACCGCTTTCCACGGGCTTCGGTATAGTAACTTTATTGCTTTCCGGACTTCGCGTCCACTTTACCGCTTTCCACGGGCTTCGGCTAGTAACTTTACTGCTTTCCACGGGCTTCGGCCTAGTAACTTTATTGCTTTCCGGACTTCGCGTCCACTTTACCGTTTTCCACGGGCTTCGGCCTAGTAACTTTACTGCTTTCCACGGGGATCGGCCTAGTAACTTTATTGCTTTCCGGACTTCGCGTCCACTTTACCGTTTCCACGGGCTTCGGCCTAGTAACTTTACTGCTTTCCACGGGCTTCGGCCTAGTAACTTTACTGCTTTCCACGGCTTCGGCCTAGTAACTTTATTGCTTTCCGGACTTCGCGTCCACTTTACCGCTTTCCACGGGCTTCGGCCTAGTAACTTTACTGCTTTCCACGGCTTCGGCCTAGTAACTTTATTGCTTTCCGGACTTCGCGTCCACTTTACCGTTTTCCACGGGCTTCGGCCTAGTAACTTTACTGCTTTCCACGGCTTCGGCCTAGTAACTTTATTGCTTTCCGGACTTCGCGTCCACTTTACCGTTTTCCACGGGCTTCGGCCTAGTAACTTTACTGCTTTCCACGGGCTTCGGCCTAGTAATTTTACTGCTTTCCACGGGCTTCGGCCTAGTAACTTTATTGCTTTCCGGACTTCGCGTCCACTTTACCGCTTTCCACGGGCTTCGGCCTAGTAACTTTACTGCTTTCCACGGGCTTCGGCCTAGTAACTTTATTGCTTTCCGGACTTCGCGTCCACTTTACCGCTTTCCACGGGCTTCGGCCTAGTAACTTTACTGCTTTCCACGGGCTTCGGCCTAGTAACTTTATTGCTTTCCGGACTTCGCGTCCACTTTACCGTTTTCCACGGGCTTCGGCCTAGTAACTTTACTGCTTTCCACGGGCTTCGGCCTAGTAATTTTACTGCTTTCCACGGGCTTCGGCCTAGTAACTTTATTGCTTTCCGGACTTCGCGTCCACTTTACCGCTTTCCACGGGCTTCGGCCTAGTAACTTTACTGCTTTCCACGGGCTTCGGCCTAGTAACTTTATTGCTTTCCGGACTTCGCGTCCACTTTACCGTTTCCACGGGCTTCGACCTAGTAACTTTACTGCTTTCCACGGGCTTCGGCCCAGTAACTTTATTGCTTTCCGGACTTCGCGTCCACTTTACCGTTTTCCACGGGTTTCGACCTAGTAACTTTACTGCTTTCCACGGGCTTCGGCCTAGTAACTTTATTGCTTTTCGGACTTCGCGTCCACTTTACCCTTTCCACGGGCTTCGGCCTAGTAACTTTACTGCTTTCCACGGGCTTCGGCCTAGTAACTTTATTGCTTTCCGGACCTCGCGTCCATTTTACCATTTTCCACGGGCTTCGACCTAGTAACTTTACTGCTTTCCACGGGCTTCGGCCTAGTAACTTAATTGCTTTCCGGACTTCGCGTCCACTTTACCGTTTTCCACGGGCTTCGACCTAGTAACTTTACTGCTTTCCACGGGCTTCGGCCTAGTAACTTTATTGCTTTCCGGACTTCGCATCCACTTTACCGCTTTCCACGGGCTTCGGCCTAGTAACTTTACTGCTTTCCACGGGCTTCGGCCTAGTAATTTTACTGCTTTCCACGGGCTTCGGCCTAGTAACTTTATTGCTTTCCGGACTTCGCGTCCACTTTACCGCTTTCCACGGGCTTCGGCCTAGTAACTTTACTGCTTTCCACGGGCTTCGGCCTAGTAACTTTATTGCTTTCCGACTTCGCGTCCACTTTACCGCTTTCCACGGGCTTCGGCCTAGTAACTTTACTGCTTTCCACGGGCTTCGGCCTAGTAACTTTATTGCTTTCCGGACTTCGCGTCCACTTTACCGTTTTCCACGGGCTTCGGCCTAGTAACTTTACTGCTTTCCACGGGCTTCGGCCTAGTAATTTTACTGCTTTCCACGGGCTTCGGCCTAGTAACTTTATTGCTTTCCGGACTTCGCGTCCACTTTACCGCTTTCCACGGGCTTCGGCCTAGTAACTTTACTGCTTTCCACGGGCTTCGGCCTAGTAACTTTTGCTTTCTTTCCGAACTTCGCGTCCACTTTACCGTTTTCCACGGGCTTCGGCCTAGTAACTTTACTGCTTTCCACGGGCTCGGCCTAGTAACTTTATTGCTTTCCGGACTTCGCGTCCACTTTACCGCTTTCCACGGGCTTCGGCCTAGTAACTTTACTGCTTTCCACGGGCTTCGGCCTAGTAACTTTACTGCTTTCCACGGGCTTCGGCCTAGTAATTTTACTGCTTTCCACGGGCTTCGGCCTAGTAACTTTATTGCTTTCCGGACTTCGCGTCCACTTTACCGCTTTCCACGGGCTTCGGCCTAGTAACTTTACTGCTTTCCACGGGCTTCGGCCTAGTAACTTTATTGCTTTCCGGACTTCGCGTCCACTTTACCGTTTCCACGGGCTTCGGCCTAGTAACTTTACTGCTTTCCACGGGCTTCGGCCTAGTAACTTTATTGCTTTCCGGACTTCGCGTCCACTTTACCGTTTTCCACGGGCTTCGGCCTAGTAACTTTACTGCTTTCCACGGGCTTCGGCCTAGTAACTTTACTGCTTTCCACGGGCTTCGGCCTAGTAATTTATTGCTTTCGGACTTCGCGTCCTTTACGCTTTCCACGGGCTTCGGCCTAGTAACTTTACTGCTTTCCACGGGCTTCGGCCTAGTAACTTATTGCTTTCCGGACTTCGCGTCCACTTTACCGTTTTCCACGGGCTTCGGCCTAGTAACTTTACTGCTTTCCACGGGCTTCGGCCTAGTAACTTTATTGCTTTCCGGACTTCGCGTCCACTTTACCGCTTTCCACGGGCTTCGGCCTAGTAACTTTACTGCTTTCCACGGGCTTCGGCCTAGTAACTTTACTGCTTTCCACGGGCTTCGGCCTAGTAACTTTATTGCTTTCCGGACTTCGCGTCCACTTTACCGTTTTCCACGGGCTTCGGCCTAGTAACTTTACTGCTTTCCACGGGCTTCGGCCTAGTAACTTTACTGCTTTCCACGGGCTTCGGCCTAGTAACTTATTGCTTTCCACGGGCTTCGGCCTAGTAACTTATTGCTTTCCGGACTTCGCTCCATGGACTTCGCGTCCACTTTACCGTTTTCCACGGGCTTCGGCCTAGTAACTTTACTGCTTTCCACGGGCTTCGGCCTAGTAACTTTATTGCTTTCCGGACTTCGCTCCACTTTACCGCTTTCCACGGGCTTCGGCCTAGTAACTTTACTGCTTTCCACGGGCTTCGGCCTAGTAATTTTACTGCTTTCCACGGGCTTCGGCCTAGTAACTTTATTGCTTTCCGGACTTCGCGTCCACTTTACCGCTTTCCACGGGCTTCGGCTAGTAACTTTACTGCTTTCCACGGGCTTCGGCCTAGTAACTTTATTGCTTTCCGGACTTCGCGTCCACTTTACCGCTTTCCACGGGCTTCGGCCTAGTAACTTTACTGCTTTCCACGGGCTTCGGCCTAGTAACTTTATTGCTTTTTGGACTTCGCGTCCACTTTACCGTTTTCCACGGGCTTCGGCCTAGTAACTTTACTGCTTCCCACGGGCTTCGGCCTAGTAATTTTACCGCTTTCCACGGGCTTCGGCCTAGTAACTTTATTGCTTTCCGGACTTCGCGTCCACTTTACCGCTTTCCACGGGCTTCGGCCTAGTAACTTTACTGCTTTCCACGAGCTTCGGCCTAGTAACTTTATTGCTTTCCGGACTTCGCGTCCACTTTACCGCTTTCCACGGGCTTCGGCCTAGTAACTTTACTGCTTTCCACGGGCTTCGGCCTAGTAACTTTACTGCTTTCCACGGGCTTCGGCCTAGTAACTTATTGCTTTCCGGACTTCGGCATCCATGGACTTCGCGTCCACTTTACCGCTTTCCACCGGCTTCGGCCTAGTACTTTACTGCTTTCCACGGCTTCGGCCTAGTAACTTTATTGCTTTCCGGACTTCGCGTCCACTTTACCGCTTTCCACGGGCTTCGGCCTAGTAACTTTACTGCTTTCCACGGGCTTCGGCCTAGTAACTTTATTGCTTTCCGGACTTCGCTGTCCACTTTACCGCTTTCCACGGGCTTCGGCCTAGTAACTTTACTGCTTTCCACGGGCTTCGGCCTAGTAACTTTATTGCTTTTCGGACTTCGCGTCCACTTTACCGTTTTCCACGGCTTCGGCCTAGTAACTTTACTGCTTTCCACGGGCTTCGGCCTAGTAATTTTACTGCTTTCCACGGGCTTCGGCCTAGTAACTTATTGCTTTCCGGACTTCGCGTCCACTTTACCGCTTTCCACGGGCTTCGGCCTAGTAACTTTACTGCTTTCCACGGGCTTCGGCCTAGTAACTTTATTGCTTTCCGGACTTCGCGTCCACTTTACCGTTTCCACGGGCTTCGGCCTAGTAACTTTACTGCTTTCCACGGGCTTCGGCCTAGTAACTTTATTGCTTTCCGGACTTCGCGTCCACTTTACCGTTTTCCACGGGCTTCGGCCTAGTAACTTTACTGCTTTCCACGGGCTTCGGCCTAGTAACTTTACTGCTTTCCACGGGCTTCGGCCTAGTAACTTTATTGCTTTCCGGACTTCGCGTCCACTTTACCGCTTTCCACGGGCTTCGGCCTAGTAACTTTACTGCTTTCCACGGGCTTCGGCCTAGTAACTTATTGCTTTCCGGACTTCGCGTCCACTTTACCGTTTCCACGGGCTTCGGCCTAGTAACTTTACTGCTTTCCACGGCTTCGGCCTAGTAACTTTATTGCTTTCCGGACTTCGCGTCCACTTTACCGCTTTCCACGGGCTTCGGCCTAGTAACTTTACTGCTTTCCACGGGCTTCGGCCTAGTAACTTTATTGCTTTCCGGAATTCGCGTCCACTTTACCGTTTTCCACGGGCTTCGGCCAAGTAACTTTACTGCTTTTCACGGGCTTCGGCCTAGTAACTTTACTGCTTTCCACGGGCTTCGGCCTAGTAACTTAATTGCTTTCCACGGGCTTCGGCCTAGTAACTTAATTGCTTTCCGGACTTCGCGTCCATGGACTTCGCGTCCACTTTACCGTTTTCCACGGGCTTCGACCTAGTAACTTTACTGCTTTCCACGGGCTTCGGCCTTGTAACTTTATTGCTTTCCGGACTTCGCATCCACTTTACCGCTTTCCACGGGCTTCGGCCTAGTAACTTTACTGCTTTCCACGGGCTTCGGCCTAGTAATTTTACTGCTTTCCACGGGCTTCGGCCTAGTAACTTTATTGCTTTCCGGACTTCGCGTCCACTTTACCGCTTTCCACGGGCTTCGGCCTAGTAACTTTATTGCTTTCCGGACTTCGCGTCCACTTTACCGCTTTCCACGGGCTTCGGCCTAGTAACTTTACTGATTTCCACGGGCTTCGGCTAGTAACTTTATTGCTTTCCGGACTTCGCGTCCACTTTACCGTTTTCCACGGGCTTCGCCTAGTAACTTTACTGCTTTCCACGGGCTTCGGCCTAGTAACTTTACCGCTTTCCACGGGCTTCGTATAGTAACTTTATTGCTTTCGGACTTCGCGTCCACTTTACCGCTTTCCACGGGCTTCGGCCTAGTAACTTTACTGCTTTCCACGGGCTTCGGCCTAGTAACTTTATTGCTTTCCGAACTTCGCGTCCACTTTACCGTTTTCCACGGGCTTCGCCTAGTAACTTTACTGCTTTCCACGGGGATCGGCCTAGTAACTTTATTGCTTTCCGGACTTCGCGTCCTCTTTACCGTTTTCCACGGCTTCGGCCTAGTAACTTTACTGCTTTCCACGGCTTCGGCCTAGTAACTTTACTGCTTTCCACGGGCTTCGGCCTAGTAACTTTATTGCTTTCGGACTTCGCGTCCACTTTACCGCTTTCCACGGGCTTCGGCCTAGTAACTTTACTGCTTTCCACGGGCTTCGGCCTAGTAACTTTATTGCTTTCCGGACTTCGCGTCCACTTTACCGTTTTCCACGGGCTTCGGCCTAGTAACTTTACTGCTTTCCACGGGCTTCGGCCTAGTAACTTTATTGCTTTCCGGACTTCGCGTCCACTTTACCGCTTTCCACGGGCTTCGGCCTAGTAACTTTACTGCTTTCCACGGGCTTCGGCCTAGTAACTTTATTGCTTTCCGGACTTCGCGTCCACTTTACCGTTTTCCACGGGCTTCGGCCAAGTAACTTTACTGCTTTTCACGGGCTTCGGCCTAGTAACTTTACTGCTTTCCACGGGCTTCGGCCTAGTAACTTAATTGCTTTCCACGGGCTTCGGCCTAGTAACTTAATTGCTTTCCGGACTTCGCGTGCATGGACTTCGCGTCCACTTTACCGTTTTCCACGGGCTTCGGCCTAGTAACTTTACTGCTTTCCACGGGCTTCGGCCTAGTAACTTTATTGCTTTCCGGACTTCGCGTCCACTTTACCGTTTTCTACGGGCTTCGGCCTAGTAACATTACTGCTTTCCACGGGGTTCGGCCTTGTAACTTTATTGCTTTCCGGACTTCGCGTCCACTTTACCGTTTTCCACGGGCTTCGGCCTAGTAACTTTACTGCTTTCCACGGGCTTCGGCCTAGTACTTTTCTGCTTTCCACGGGCTTCGGCCTAGTAACTTTACTGCTTCCACGGGCTTCGGCCTAGTAACTTTATTGCTTTCCGGACTTCGCGTCCATGGACTTCGCGTCCAATCTACCGTTTTGCACGGGCTTCGGCCTAGTAACTTTACTGCTTTCCACGGGCTTCGGCCTAGTAACTTTATTGCTTTCCGGACTTCGCATCCACTTTACCGCTTTCCACGGGCTTCGGCCTAGTAACTTTACTGCTTTCCACGGGCTTCGGCCTAGTAATTTTACTGCTTTCCACGGGCTTCGGCCTAGTAACTTTATTGCTTTCCGGACTTCGCGTCCACTTCACCGCTTTCCACGGGCTTCGGCCTAGTAACTTTACTGCTTTCCACGGGCTTCGGCCTAGTAACTTTATTGCTTTCCGACTTCGCGTCCACTTTACCGCTTTCCACGGGCTTCGGCCTAGTAACTTTACTGCTTTCACGGGCTCGGCCTAGTAACTTTATTGCTTTCCGGACTTCGCGTCCACTTTACCGTTTTCCACGGGCTTCGGCCTAGTAACTTTACTGCTTTCCACGGGCTTCGGCCTAGTAACTTTACTGCTTTCCACGGGCTTCGGCCTAGTAAATTATTGCTTTTCGGACTTCGCGTCCACTTTACCGCTTTCCACGGGCTTCGGCCTAGTAACTTTACTGCTTTCCACGGGCTTCGGCCTAGTAACTTTATTGCTTTCCGGACTTCGCGTCCACTTTACCGTTTTGCACGGGCTTCGGCCTAGTAACTTTATTGCTTTCCACGGGCTTCGGCCTAGTAACTTTATTGCTTTCCGGACTTCGCGTCCACTTTACCGCTTTCCACGGGCTTCGGCCTAGTAACTTTACTGCTTTCCACGGGCTTCGGGCTAGTAACTTTATTGCTTTCCGAACTTCGCGTCCACTTTACCGTTTTCCACGGGCTTCGGCCTAGTAACTTTACTGCTTTCCACGGGCTTCGGCCTAGTAACTTTATTGCTTTCCGGACTTCGCGTCCTCTTTACCGTTTTCCACGGGCTTCGGCCTAGTAACTTTACTGCTTTCCACGGGCTTCGGCCTAGTAACTTTACTGCTTTCCACGGGCTTCGGCCTAGTAAATTTATTGCTTTTCGGACTTCGCGTCCACTTTACCGCTTTCCACGGGCTTCGGCCTAGTAACTTTACTGCTTTCCACGGGCTTCGGCCTAGTAACTTCATTGCTTTCCGGACTTCGCGTCCACTTTACCGTTTTGCACGGGCTTCGACCTAGTAACTTTACTGCTTTCCACGGGCTTCGGCCTAGTAACTTTATTGCTTTCCGGACTTCGCGTCCACTTTATCGCTTTCCACGGGCTTCGGCCTAGTAACTTTACTGCTTTCCACGGGCTTCGGGCTAGTAACTTTATTGCTTTCCGGAATTCGCGTCCACTTTACCGTTTTCCACGGGCTTCGGCCAAGTAACTTTACTGCTTTTCACGGCTTCGGCCTAGTACCTTTACTGCTTTCCACGGGCTTCGGCCTAGTAACTTAATTGCTTTCCACGGGCTTCGGCCTAGTAACTTAATTGCTTTCCGGACTCCGTTCATGGACTTCGCGTCCACTTTACCGTTTTCCACGGGCTTCGGCCTAGTAACTTTACTGCTTTCCACGGGCTTCGCCTAGTAACTTTATTGCTTTCCGGACTTCGTGTCCACTTTACCGCTTTCCACGGGCTTCGGCCTAGTAACTTTACTGCTTTCCACGGGCTTCGGCCTGTAACTTTATTGCTTTCGGACTTCGCGTCCACTTTACCGTTTTCCACGGGCTTCGGCCTAGTAACTTTACTGCTTTCCACGGGCTTCGGCCTAGTAATTTTACCTGCTTCCACGGGCTTCGGCCTAGTACTTTACTGCTTTCCACGGGCTTCGGCCTAGTAACTTAATTGCTTTCCGACTTCGCGTCCATGGACTTCGCGTCCACTTTACCGTTTCCACGGGCTTCGGCCTAGTAACTTTACTGCTTTCCACGGGCTTCGGCCTAGTAACTTTATTGCTTTCCGACTTCGCGTCCACTTTACCGCTTTCCACGGGCTTCGGCCTAGTAACTTTACTGCTTTCCACGGGCTTCGGCCTAGTACTTTTACCGCTTTCCACGGCTTCGGCCTAGTAACTTTATTGCTTTCCGGACTTCGCGTCCACTTTACCGCTTTCCACGGGCTTCGGCCTAGTAACTTTACTGCTTTCCACGGGCTTCGGCCTAGTAACTTTATTGCTTTCCGACTTCGCGTCCACTTTACCGTTTTCCACGGGCTTCGGCCTAGTAACTTTACTGCTTTCCACGGGGATCGCCTAGTAACTTTATTGCTTTCCGGACTTCGCGTCCTCTTTACCGTTTTCCACGGGCTTCGGCCTAGTAACTTTACTGCTTTCCACGGGCTTCGGCCTAGTAACTTTACTGCTTTCCACGGGCTTCGGCCTAGTAACTTTATTGCTTTCCGGACTTCGCGTCCACTTTACCGCTTTCCACGGGCTTCGGCCTAGTAACTTTACTGCTTTCCACGGGCTTCGGCCTAGTAACTAATTGCTTTCCGGACTTCGCGTCCACTTTACCGTTTCCACGGGCTTCGACCTAGTAACTTTACTGCTTTCCACGGGCTTCGGCCTAGTAACTTTATTGCTTTCCGGACTTCGCGTCCACTTTACCGCTTTCCACGGGCTTCGGCCTAGTAACTTTACTGCTTTCCACGGGCTTCGGCCTAGTAACTTTATTGCTTTCCGGACTTCGCGTCCACTTTACCGCTTTCCACGGGCTTCGGCCTAGTAACTTTACTGCTTTCCACGGGCTTCGGCCTAGTAACTTTATTGCTTTCCGGACTTCGCGTCCTCTTTACCGTTTTCCACGGGCTTCGGCCTAGTAACTTTACTGCTTTCCACGGGCTTCGGCCTAGTAACTTTACTGCTTTCCACGGGCTTCGGCCTAGTAAATTTATTGCTTTTCGGACTTCGCGTCCACTTTACCGCTTTCCACGGGCTTCGGCCTAGTAACTTTACTGCTTTCCACGGGCTTCGGCCTAGTAACTTAATTGCTTTCCGGACTTCGCGTCCACTTTACCGTTTTCCACGGGCTTCGGCCTAGTAACTTTACTGCTTTCCACGGGCTTCGGCCTAGTAACTTTATTGCTTTCCGGACTTCGCGTCCACTTTACCGCTTTCCACGGCTTCGGCCTAGTAACTTTACTGCTTTCCACGGGCTTCGGCCTAGTAACTTATTGCTTTCCGGACTTCGCGTCCACTTTACCGCTTTCCACGGGCTTCGGCCTAGTAACTTTACTGCTTTCCACGGGCTTCGGCCTAGTAACTTTATTGCTTTCCGGACTTCGCGTCCACTTTACCGTTTTCCACGGGCTTTCGACCTAGTAACTTTACGCTTTCCACGGGCTTCGCCTAGTAACTTTTGCTTTCCGGACTTCGCGTCCACTTTACCGCTTTCCACGGGCTTCGGCCTAGTAACTTTACTGCTTTCCACGGGCTTCGGCCTAGTAACTTTATTGCTTTCCGGACTTCGCGTCCACTTTACCGTTTTCCACGGGCTTCGCCTAGTAACTTTACTGCTTTCCACGGGCTTCGGCCTAGTACTTTATTGCTTTCCGGACTTCGCGTCCTCTTTACCGTTTTCCACGGGCTTCGGCCTAGTAACTTTACTGCTTTCCACGGGCTTCGGCCTAGTAACTTTACTGCTTTCCACGGCTTCGGCCTAGTAACTTTATTGCTTTTCGGACTTCGCGTCCACTTTTACCGCTTTCCACGGGCTTCGGCCTAGTAACTTTACTGCTTTCCACGGCTTCGGCCTAGTAACTTATTGCTTTCCGGACTTCGCGTCCACTTTACCGTTTTGCCACGGGCTTCGACCTAGTAACTTTACTGCTTTCCACGGGCTTCGGCCTAGTAACTTTATTGCTTTCCGGACTTCGCGTCCACTTTACCGCTTTCCACGGGCTTCGGCCTAGTAACTTTACTGCTTTCCACGGGTATCGGCCTAGTAACTTTATTGCTTTCCGGACTTCGCGTCCTCTTTACCGTTTTCCCCGGGCTTCGGCCTAGTAACTTTACTGCTTTTCACGGGCTTCGGCCTAGTACCTTTACTGCTTTCCACGGGCTTCGGCCTAGTAACTTAATTGCTTTCTACGGGCTTCGGCCTAGTAACTTAATTGCTTTCCGGACTTCGCGTGCATGGACTTCGCGTCCACTTTACCGTTTTCCACGGGCTTCGGCCTAGTAACTTTACTGCTTTCCACGGGCTTCGGCCTAGTAACTTTATTGCTTTCCGGACTTCGCGTCCACTTTACCGTTTTCTACGGGCTTCGGCCTAGTAACATTACTGCTTTCCACGGGTTCGGCCTGTAACTTTATTGCTTTCCGGACTTCGCGTCCACTTTACCGTTTTCCACGGGCTTCGGCCTAGTAACTTTACTGCTTTCCACGGGCTTCGGCCTAGTAATTTTACTGCTTTCCACGGGCTTCGGCCTAGTACTTTACTGCTTTCCACGGGCTTCGGCCTAGTAACTTAATTGCTTTCCGACTTCGCGTCATGGACTTCGCGTCCACTTTACCGTTTTCCACGGGCTTCGACCTAGTAACTTTACTGCTTTCCACGGGCTTCGGCCTAGTAACTTTATTGCTTTCCGGACTTCGCGTCCACTTTACCGCTTTCCACGGGCTTCGGCCTAGTAACTTTACTGCTTTCCACGGGCTTCGGCCTAGTATTTTACCGTTTTCCACGGGCTTCGACCTAGTAACTTTATTGCTTTCCGGACTTCGCGTCCACTTTACCGCTTTCCACGGGCTTCGGCCTAGTAACTTTACTGCTTTCCACGGGCTTCGGCCTAGTAACTTTATTGCTTTCCGAACTTCGCGTCCACTTTACCGTTTTCCACGGGCTTCGGCCTAGTAACTTTACTGCTTTCCACGGGCTCGGCCTAGTAACTTTATTGCTTTCCGGACTTCGCGTCCTCTTTACCGTTTTCCACGGGCTTCGGCCTAGTAACTTTACTGCTTTCCACGGGCTTCGGCCTAGTAACTTTACTGCTTTCCACGGGCTTCGCCTAGTAATTTATTGCTTTTCGGACTTCGCGTCCACTTTACCGCTTTCCACGGGCTTCGGCCTAGTAACTTTACTGCTTTCCACGGGCTTCGGCCTAGTAACTTAATTGCTTTCCGGACTTCGCGTCCACTTTACCGTTTTGCACGGGCTTCGACCTAGTAACTTTACTGCTTTCCACGGGCTTCGGCCTAGTAACTTTATTGCTTTCCGGACTTCGCGTCCACTTTACCGCTTTCCACGGGCTTCGGCCTAGTAACTTTACTGCTTTCCACGGGCTTCGGGCTAGTAACTTTATTGCTTTCCGAACTTCGCGTCCACTTTACCGTTTTCCACGGGCTTCGGCCTAGTAACTTTACTGCATTCCACGGGCTTCGGCCTAGTACTTTATTGCTTTCCGGACTTCGCGTCCTCTTTACCGTTTTCCACGGGCTTCGGCTAGTAACTTTACTGCTTTCCACGGGCTTCGGCCTAGTAACTTTACTGCTTTCCACGGGCTTCGGCCTAGTAAATTTATTGCTTTTCGGACTTCGCGTCCACTTTACCGCTTTCCACGGGCTTCGGCCTAGTAACTTTACTGCTTTCCACGGGCTTCGGCCTAGTAACTTATTGCTTTCCGGACTTCGCGTCCACTTTACCGTTTCCACGGGCTTCGACCTAGTAACTTTACTGCTTTCCACGGGCTTCGGCCTAGTAACTTTATTGCTTCCGGACTTCGCGTCCACTTTACCGTTTTCCACGGGCTTCGACCTAGTAACTTTACTGCTTTCCACGGGCTTCGGCCTAGTAACTTTATTGCTTTCCGGACTTCGCGTCCACTTTACCGCTTTCCACGGGCTTCGGCCTAGTAACTTTACTGCTTTCCACGGGCTTCGGCCTAGTAACTTTATTGCTTTCCGGACTTCGCGTCCACTTTACCGTTTTTTGCTTGACGGGCTTCGGCTAGTAACTTTACTGCTTTCCACGGGCTTCGGCCTAGTAACTTTATTGCTTTCCGGACTTCGCGTCCACTTTACCGTTTTCCACGGCTTCGGCCTAGTAACTTTACTGCTTTCCACGGCTTCGGCCTAGTAACTTTATTGCTTTCCGGACTTCGCGTCCACTTTACCGTTTCCACGGGCTTCGGCCTAGTAACTTTACTGCTTTCCACGGCTTCGGCCTAGTAACTTTATTGCTTTCCGGACTTCGCGTCCACTTTACCGTTTTCCACGGGCTTCGGCCTAGTAACTTTACTGCTTTCCACGGGCTTCGCCTAGTAACTTTACTGCTTTCCACGGCTTCGGCCTAGTAACTTTACTGCATTCCACGGGCTTCGGCCTAGTAACTTAATTGCTTTCCGGACTTCGCGTCCATGGACTTCGCGTCCACTTTACCGTTTTCCACGGGCTTCGACCTAGTAACTTTACTGCTTTCCACGGGCTTCGGCCTTGTAACTTTATTGCTTTCCGGACTTCGCATCCACTTTACCGCTTTCCACGGGCTTCGGCCTAGTAACTTTACTGCTTTCCACGGGCTTCGGCCTAGTAATTTTACTGCTTTCCACGGGCTTCGGCCTAGTAACTTTATTGCTTTCCGGACTTCGCGTCCACTTTACCGCTTTCCACGGGCTTCGGCCTAGTAACTTTACTGCTTTCCACGGGCTTCGGCCTAGTAACTTTATTGCTTTCCGAACTTCGCGTCCACTTTACCGTTTTCCACGGGCTTCGGCCTAGTAACTTTACTGCTTTCCACGGGGATCGGCCTAGTAACTTTATTGCTTTCCGGACTTCGCGTCCACTTTACCGTTTTCCACGGGCTTCGGCCTAGTAACTTTACTGCTTTCCACGGGCTTCGGCCTAGTAACTTTACTGCTTTCCACGGGCTTCGGCCTAGTAAATTTATTGCTTTTCGGACTTCGCGTCCACTTTACCGCTTTCCACGGGCTTCGGCCTAGTAACTTTACTGCTTTCCACGGCTTCGGCCTAGTAACTTATTGCTTTCCGGACTTCGCGTCCACTTTACCGTTTTGCACGGGCTTCGACCTAGTAACTTTATTGCTTTCCACGGGCTTCGGCCTAGTAACTTTATTGCTTTCCGGACTTCGCGTCCACTTTACCGCTTTCCACGGGCTTCGGCCTAGTAACTTTACTGCTTTCCACGGGCTTCGGCCTAGTAACTTTATTGCTTTCCGAACTTCGCGTCCACTTTACCGTTTTCCACGGGCTTCGGCCTAGTAACTTTACTGCTTTCCACGGGCTTCGGCCTAGTAACTTTATTGCTTTCCGGACTTCGCGTCCTCTTTACCGTTTTCCACGGGCTTCGGCCTAGTAACTTTACTGCTTTCCACGGGCTTCGGCCTAGTAACTTTACTGCTTTCCACGGGCTTCGGCCTAGTAACTTTATTGCTTTTCGGACTTCGCGTCCACTTTACCGCTTTCCACGGGCTTCGGCCTAGTAACTTTACTGCTTTCCACGGGCTTCGGCCTAGTAACTTAATTGCTTTCCGGACTTCGCGTCCACTTTACCGTTTTCCACGGGCTTCGACCTAGTAACTTTACTGCTTTCCACGGGCTTCGGCCTAGTAACTTTATTGCTTTCCGGACTTCGCGTCCACTTTACCGCTTTCCACGGGCTTCGGCCTAGTAACTTTACTGCTTTCCACGGGCTTGGCCTAGTAACTTTATTGCTTTCCGGACTTCGCGTCCACTTTACCGTTTTCCACGGGCTTCGGCCTAGTAACTTTACTGCTTTCCACGGGCTTCGGCCTAGTAACTTTATTGCTTTCCGGACTTCGCGTCCACTTTACCTTTTCCACGGGCTTCGGCCTAGTAACTTTTGCTTTCCACGGGCTTCGGCCTAGTAACTTTATTGCTTTCCGGACTTCGCGTCCACTTTACCGCTTTCCACGGGCTTCGGCCTAGTAACTTTACTGCTTTCCACGGGCTTCGGCCTAGTAACTTTATTGCTTTCCGGACTTCGCGTCCACTTTACCGCTTTCCACGGGCTTCGGCCTAGTAACTTTACTGCTTTCCACGGGCTTCGGCCTAGTAACTTTATTGCTTTCCGGACTTCGCGTCCACTTTACCGTTTTCCACGGGCTTCGGCCTAGTAACTTTACTGCTTTCCACGGGCTTCGGCCTAGTAACTTTACTGCTTTCCACGGGCTTCGGCCTAGTAATTTTTGCTTTCGGACTTCGCGTCCACTTTACCGCTTTCCACGGGCTTCGGCCTAGTAACTTTACTGCTTTCCACGGGCTTTCGCCTAGTAACTTTATTGCTTTCCGGACTTCGCGTCCACTTTACCGTTTCCACGGGCTTCGACCTAGTAACTTTACTGCTTTCCACGGGCTTCGGCCTAGTAACTTTATTGCTTTCCGGACTTCGCGTCCACTTTACCGCTTTCCACGGGCTTCGGCCTAGTAACTTTACTGCTTTCCACGGGCTTCGGCTAGTAACTTTATTGCTTTCCGGACTTCGCGTCCACTTTACCGTTTCCACGGGCTTCGGCCAAGTAACTTTACTGCTTTTCACGGGCTTCGGCCTAGTACCTTTACTGCTTTCCACGGGCTTCGGCCTAGTAACTTAATTGCTTTCCACGGGCTTCGGCCTAGTAACTTTATTGCTTTCCGGACTTCGCGTCCACTTTACCGTTTTCCACGGGCTTCGGCCTAGTAACTTTACTGCTTTCCACGGGCTTCGGCCTAGTAAGTTTATTGCTTTCCGGACTTCGCGTCCACTTTACCGTTTTCTACGGTCTTCGGCCTAGTAACATTACTGCTTTCCATGGGGTTCGGCCTAGTAACTTTATTGCTTTCCGGACTTCGCGTCCACTTTACCGTTTTCCACGGGCTTCGGCCTAGTAACTTTACTGCTTTCCACGGCTTCGGCCTAGTAATTTTTACTGCTTTCCACGCTTCGGCCTAGTAACTTTACTGCTTTCCACGGGCTTCGGCCTAGTAACTTAATTGCTTTCCGGACTTCGCGTCCATGGACTTCGCGTCCACTTTACCGTTTTCCACGGGCTTCGGCCTAGTAACTTTACTGCTTTCCACGGGCTTCGGCCTAGTAACTTTATTGCTTTCCGGACTTCGCGTCCACTTTACCGCTTTCCACGGGCTTCGGCCTAGTAACTTTACTGCTTTCCACGGGCTTCGGCCTAGTAATTTTTACCGCTTTCCACGGGCTTCGGCTAGTAACTTTTGGCTTTCCGGACTTCGCGTCCACTTTACCGCTTTCCACGGGCTTCGGCCTAGTAACTTTACTGCTTTCCACGGGCTTCGGCCTAGTAACTTTATTGCTTTCCGACTTCGCGTCCACTTTACCGCTTTCCACGGGCTTCGGCCTAGTAACTTTACTGCTTTCCACGGGATCGGCCTAGTAACTTTATTGCTTTCCGACTTCGCGTCCTCTTTACCGTTTTCCACGGGCTTCGCCTAGTACTTTACTGCTTTCCACGGGCTTCGGCCTAGTAACTTTACTGCTTTCCACGGGCTTCGGCCTAGTAACTTTATTGCTTTCCGGACTTCGCGTCCACTTTACCGCTTTCCACGGGCTTCGGCCTAGTAACTTTACTGCTTTCCACGGGCTTCGGCCTAGTAACTTAATTGCTTTCCGGACTTCGTGTCCACTTTACCGCTTTCCACGGGCTTCGGCCTTGTAACTTTATTGCTTTCCGGACTTCGCATCCACTTTACCGCTTTCCACGGGCTTCGGCCTAGTAACTTTACTGCTTTCCACGGGCTTCGGCCTAGTAACTTTATTGCTTTCCGGACTTCGTGTCCACTTTACCGTTTTCCACGGGCTTCGGCCTAGTAACCTTACTGCTTTCCACGG
>NW_022204449.1:0-19651 GCF_007655135.1 Punica granatum | reverse complement strand
TAAGCCGGGACACCCGATCCCCCACGGACGCCTTTTCTGACAGAGCTCCCGGGTTCGCCCCACTAACAAGCAAACGGGCCCTCAAAACGGGCTTACAGGCATCCAGGGACCACCAGGGCCGGGGAACAAGCTTCAGACAACCTTCCGGAACTCGACTCGGTCTCCCGAGCTACGTTTCAGTGGGCACGAACGTCTCCTTGCGAACCTTCGGGGCATTTCCACGGAAAACAGAGATCGCAACGATTTCTGGGCACCTCACAACGATCCCCGAGTACCTCAAGACATTCAGGGCACACTGAGAAAACCCCGGTCAAAGTCCCTAGGTCTTCCTGGGCCAACGGTCCCCGACCGAGGACGACGAGCCAACAATCACTCACGGGGCAAAAGGATCGCCAAAGCAAATGCACAGGATGCACAAAGGTCAATCGGGGGTCGAGGGGCAGTAAACTCCGCTCCGAATGTCCGACAGGGCAAAACCGACTCTTGAGTGGCGCCGAGTCGCCCGAACGTTCGCTCACACAACGCATGGCGATATTAGGCTCATTCAAATCCTCGTCGTTCAAGCATTCCAAATCTACAAATTAATTGGACATCGGAGATCGGATGCAAGCTCAATCAAGTTTCAAGCATTTTCCGACTTTTCTCTCAATCGAACGGGACCCACAGCTCAGCCAAGCCGAGCCATCAGCCACGGGCAAACCCAAGCCGCGGCTCAAACCCTCGGCTCCGACATGACAGCCCCAAGCCGCGGCTAATTCCCTAAGCCGCGGCTCAATTCGGTGGCTCCAAGCTTCAAGAAGCTCCCCCCTCCACACATTTCAAATCCTTTCCTTCTAACACCATCACTTCCTATCACTTCCCCATCACCTCCCATCAACTTTCCCTTCTCTTCCTTTCCCCACACTCAACAAGACAACTTCCCCACCCTAATCTTCCCTCCAAAATTCGGAACCCCTAAGCTCCCCCTCTAATTACACTTAAACTCACTAATTTGGCTCATTAAGGCATCCTATAAGTGCCTAATTGCAAGACACTTTAATCACAACTCAACTTCCATCATCTCTCTAGCTTTCTCACTCTAGGAGAACCTCCAAAGCCCTCCCAAACTTCAGCATTTTTCCAAAAATCGTCCAGCTCTCCCTCAGCCCGTCCAAGGCCGATAATGCCGGAAAACTCAACCGTTTTCCGGCGACCACCATCCAACCTTAGCCAACTTAACCAAACTTCATACCCACAGTATTCGACCTCCCGAGTCCATTTCCGGTGTTAGTTTTACGATTTGAAGCTCCCAGCAGCCTGAACCAGCTCTGTCCAGAACGGGCCCTTAACGGTTTCACGGCTTTCGGGCTTTTTCGACGCCATTCCTTCCCACGACCATGGCGAGTCGTGCCATCACTTCTAAGGGTTCCTCATGACCCTCACTCTCTCCCGTGACGAGGTGGTCATGTGCCGAGAGCCGTTCAAACCATGCAAGGCCGCCTTTTCCCAATCTTTTCCTTTACCGGGGTTTCACGGTTTTTATCGGTTTCTCTTTGCATTCCCGTTTGAAATCAGTCGTGTGCACACCACGAGCTGGTCATGAACCCAAGAGCAGTCCCTAGGAATCGGAAGAGGAAACTCGAGCCAGCTCGGTGCACACCCGGAGCCCCCTTTGCAGCCGTTTCTACCCAAACAGCCCAGTCGGTCTGTCTCTCTGATTTACTTTTCTGACCGGAACTTTGCAGGAGCATACAGGTCAGCTTGGGTTGAATCTCGCTAACCAGCAACCTATCACCGTGATCCTCAGTCAGTTAGGAGTCCAATGCCACCGACCTCGCATCAAAAGACCACCGGGAGCCTCCTATGGACCCATTTCTTCATCGCGTGCCAGTCGGGTCTGTTTTTGACCCGACTGGGTCTGTCTTTTCGTTACTGACCCTACTTCGTTTTGATTTTCGGAAAATCTACACGTGCTCTCCTCCCGAAACCACCGCAGACACAATCCTTGGTCTCTTGGGAATCCAATGCAACTGGTCCCGCACGAAAATTCATCCCGATCAACCGGTACAGCCCCGACAAGCCGGACTGCCAGTCGGGTCTGCCACCGACCCGACTTCACTGATTCGGGGCTGTTCGTTCCAGCCGAGTCTCCCGACTCCCTTCGCCACTTCTCCGACTCTTTCCCGCATCCCGGGGCTAGGTATAATCACTCCCAACTCAGAGAAGTTAGGACTTTTACGTTTTCTTTGCGTTTGTGGGCGCGATAAGGCGGTCCATGACGATTCACATGCAAGTTTATGTTTTTATGGTTTTTACATCGTATTATGCATGTCTTCATCGTATATAGTGCTAGCATGTCGGGAAATAGCTTGAATCGGAGTCGAGGAGACATCGTTGGCTCGGGCGAACCAAGGGAGCCTCTCGGCCTCACCCCAAGGGAGGTGGCCGAGAGCCCCTCTTGGCTTCCTCGGGCATGGATGGCCTCCTTTCCCCGACTCAAGTCATTTCTCGAGTTTTTACATTTTTGCTTCCCATGAGTCGGTGTCATTTATCGATTCCTCTAAATATCGTGCTTGTGCTTGTTTACATGTTTAATTGCGTTCCTAAGATCATGGCGGCATCGGCTATGTAAAGATGTACGTTGTCATCGTGTTTGATGTTTTATGCATGCAAGAAACGGTCAAAACCGATTCTTGGAATTGATTGTAATCACAATTTTCATTTAATCGTTGGCTTCACGTTAATTCGTATGTTAGATGCGTTAGTATCGAACAATCATTCCATTGATCCATAACAATTGAGGTTTGAGTCTCAATCATTAAAACACTCCACGAACGGAAATGGGACTGTGTCATTCGGTTAATTAAATCACTTGGATTAAATAATTGGACAAATTAAATATTAATTCGTAAACGCATCGATGGTTCATGGAACGGCGGGAATGCCCTTTTCCATTAAAAACCCACAATTTCAAAACATCGAGACGCGTAACACGAATAGAATCAACGTCTAACGAATACTCGCGTGCTACGACTCGAGTCCGGGCCCGATTTGAGGTGGCTCAAGTCGAAACGCGCGAGTCCTCTTAGACCCCTTCGTGTCACACTATCTTCAATTCACACACGAACATCACACGTTTTACTATCCAAGGGCATAATCGTCATTCCGTGATTCACTGATACCCTAGGCGTTAGGGTGTTGGAACACCTTGATTTACGAATGGAAAAGGGCAACCCCTTCGGGTGCGAGTTTCATTCGCGCGACCCATTTCGTTCATTTTCGGTGTTTCTTTCTTCCTATCGTAGATTCGGTGGGGAGCATTTTACTTCAGCTACAAAACACGAGAAACGGACTAATCATACATTTGGCCTAATCAAACACTAGATAATGGATAGGCGGAATGATAGATTCCAATCTAGAGTCAAAACACGAGTTTGGATAATTCGGTGAAAACCGTAGCGACACTTAACTGAATAAGAGTCCTAAAACAAATCCACACATATAGTTTGGCTTAGAACCATATCCTAGCCCGCCCTCTATGTTTGCCTAGGTTAGATGCATTGTTTGCTAATCAACCCGGGTTAATAACTGATTAAATCACGTACATTCGACTCAATACACCACTTGTCTGTATTCACCGACAGTTGTCAGTTATTGTTTGTATTATGTCAGTTTTATCAGTTTTCTTCTGTTTTGACTTTGCCTATGATGATTTATAGGTTCGGGCCCGAGCCCATAGGTTACGTGTTGCATGGGGTCCAACGCCCCCGAACCACGAACACGAGGTCCAACGCCTCTTAACTCACCGAGCGCGTGCAACCCGAGTGTGGAATGGGATCTAGCCTCGAGTCACCATCACACTCCAAAATATGGCCTATGTGGAAGGCAATTTGGATTGGATGTGTGAAACGGTTTTAGATATCACCCGGGAGCTCAATCGGTCCAACGGTTACAGTGGAAACTAATCGGTTCTCCTGCAAACCGTCGGTTCGATTGGACCGACCCCCGGCTCTTTGAGCCCGCGTTGCCTTAATTTATTTATCGGTCATTCAAAACACACGGTGAGCCGGAGCGGAATATTGGCCCAATGCAAACCGATCGGGATCCATTTACTTATTCGGTTACACTGTAATTATTCGAGAGAACATTGCGAGGATTTTATCTGTACACTCACTCACTCATTTGTAAGGATCCCGATCGGCGAAGCGAGAGGTCCGAGTGTCGAACCGGCCAAGTCGGTCTATTGTTACCAGAGGTGAGTAAGCTCGAATACTCGCGGTTTCGGTTCGCGCAGGGAATCGATCATCACGGTTCGATGAACTGTAACGCCTAAGATAGTGAACCGATTCCTCGACGTGCGAGCCTACTCATCTTTCGGATTCTTGGTCCAACTTGATCAATTCATCGACTTTACGGTCAAAACGGGCGAGTCAAGTGCAAACTCTAAATCACGCGGGTAAATAAACAAAACGGCAAGCCTAGCAAGCTAGAGTACCGAAAGGGCGTGCGGGATATAGGCTCGCACGTAATAGAACCCCCGAATTCGGAATTTTCGGTTCCGCATGACCACTGCCTTAGCATTTAGGTGCACCCCGTACCCCTAGACCTGGGTAACTTATCCACCCTCGACCTTCGGGTCGTAAAATGATAAGTGGCGACTCCTTCTCTCATGCGTGTTCGTCACGCGTCCCCACGGGAAGGTGGACATTCCCAAGCCGCGCGATCCAAAAGCGCGCATGCGTGCCCCGACGAGATTAAATTCGGGTGCGCACAGGGATCTAACGAAGGGACTCGGCCCTACGGAAGATCAAAGGAAGGGACTCGGCCCTAGGGAATCTAACGAAGGGACTCAGCCCTACGGAAGATCAAAGGAAGGGACTCGCCTAGGTGGGGGGATCTAACGAGGGACTCGGCCCTACGGAAGATCAAAGGAAGGGACTCGGCCCTGTGGGGATCTAACGAAGGGACTCGGCCCTACGGAAGATCAAAGGAAGGGACTCGGCCCTGTGGGGATCTAACGAAGGGACTCGGCCCTACGGAAGATCAAAGGAAGGGACTCGGCCCTGTGGGGATCTAACGAAGGGACTCGGCCCTACGGAAGATCAAAGGAAGGGACTCGGCCCTAGGGAATCTAACGAAGGGACTCGGCCCTACGGAAGATCAAAGGAAGGGACTCGGCCCTGGGGGGATCTAACGACGGGACTCGGCCCTACGGAAGATCAAAGGAAGGGACTCGGCCCTGTGGGATCTAACGAAGGGACTCGGCCCTACGGAAGATCAAAGGAAGGGACTCGGCCCTGTGGGGGATCTAACGAAGGGACTCGGCCTACGAAGATCAAAGGAAGGGACTCGGCCCTGTGGGGGATCTAACGAAGGGACTCGGCCCTACGGAAGATCAAAGGAAGGGACTCGGCCTGTGGGGATCTAACGAGGGACTCGGCCCTACGGAAGATCAAAGGAAGGGACTCGGCCCTGGGGGGATCTAACGAAGGGACTCGGCCCTACGGAAGATCAAAGGAAGGGACTCGGCCTGTGGGGATCTAACGAAGGGACTCGGCCCTACGGAAGATCAAGGAAGGGACTCGGCCCTGTGGGGGATCTAACGAAGGGACTCGGCCCTACGGAAGATCAATGGAAGGGACTCGGCCTGTGGGGATCTAACGAAGGGACTCGCCCTACGAAGATCAAAGGAAGGGACTCGCCCTGTGGGGGATCTAACGAAGGGACTCGGCCCTACGGAAGATCAAGGAAGGGACTCGGCCCTGGGGGGATCTAACGAAGGGACTCGGCCCTACGGAAGATCAAAGGAAGGGACTCGGCCCTGTGGGGATCTAACGAAGGGACTCGGCCCTACGAAATCAAAGGAAGGGACTCGGCCTGTGGGGATCTAACGAAGGACTCGGCCCTACGGAAGATCAAAGGAAGGGACTCGGCCCTGTGGGGATCTAACGAAGGGACTCGGCCCTACGGAAGATCAAGGAAGGGACTCGGCCCTAGGGGATCTAACGAGGGACTCGGCCCTACGGAAGATCAAAGGAAGGGACTCGGCCCTAGGGGGGATCTAACGACGGGACTCGGCCCTACGGAAGATCAATGGAAGGGACTCGGCCCTGTGGGGATCTAACGAAGGGACTCGGCCCTACGGAAGATCAATGGAAGGGACTCGGCCCTGTGGGGGATCTAACGAAGGGACTCGGCCCTACGAAGATCAAAGGAAGGGACTCGGCCCTGTGGGGGATCTAACGAAGGGACTCGGCCCTACGGAAGATCAAAGGAAGGGACTCCGCCCTACAAAAGATCAAAGGAAGGGACTCGGCCCTGTGGGGATCTAACGAAGGGACTCGGCCCTACGGAAGATCAAAGGAAGGGACTCGGCCCTGGGGGGGATCTAACGACGGGACTCGGCCCTACGGAAGATCAAAGGAAGGGACTCGGCCCTGGGGGGATCTAACGAAGGGACTCGGCCCTAGAAGATCAAAGGAAGGGACTCGGCCCTGGGGGGATCTAACGACGGGACTCGGCCCTACGGAAGATCAAAGGAAGGGACTCGGCCCTGTGGGGATCTAACGAAGGGACTCGGCCCTACGGAAGATCAAAGGAAGGGACTCGGCCCTGTGGGGATCTAACGAAGGACTCGGCCCTACGGAAGATCAAAGGAAGGGACTCGGCCCTGTGGGGATCTAACGAAGGGACTCGGCCTACGGAAGATCAAAGGAAGGGACTCGGCCCGTGGGGGGATCTAACGACGGGACTCGGCCTACGGAAGATCAAAGGAAGGGACTCGGCCCTAGGGGATCTAACGAAGGGACTCGGCCCTACGGAAGATCAAAGGAAGGGACTCGGCCCTGTGGGGATCTAACGACGGGACTCGGCCCTACGGAAGATCAAAGGAAGGGACTCGGCCCTGTGGGGATCTAACGAAGGGACTCGGCCCTGTGGGGATCTAACGACGGGACTCGGCCCTACGGAAGATCAAAGGAAGGGACTCGGCCCTGTGGGGGATCTAACGAAGGGACTCGGCCCTACGGAAGATCAAAGGAAGGGACTCGGCCCTACGGAAGATCAAAGGAAGGGACTCGGCCCTGTGGGGGATCTAACGAAGGGACTCGGCCCTACGGAAGATCAAAGGAAGGGACTCGGCCCTGGGGGGGATCTAACGACGGGACTCGGCCCTACGGAAGATCAAAGGAAGGGACTCGGCCCTGGGGGGGATCTAACGACGGGACTCGGCCCTACGGAAGATCAAAGGAAGGGATCGGCCTGGCCTTGGGGGATCTAACGACGGGACTCGGCCCTACGAAGATCAAAGGAAGGGACTCGTCCATGTGGGGATCTAACGAAGGGACTCGGCCCTACGGAAGATCAATGGAAGGGACTCGGCCCTGGGGGGGATCTAACGAAGGGACTCCGCCCTACGAAGATCAAAGGAGGGGACTCGGCCCTGTGGGGATCTAACGAAGGGACTCGGCCCCACGGAAGATCAAAGGAAGGGACTTAGCCCTACAAAAGATCAAAGGAAGGGACTCGGCCCTACGGAAGATCAAAGGAAGGGACTCGGCCCTGTGGGGATCTAACGAAGGGACTCGGCCCTACGGAAGATCAAAGGAAGGGACTCGGCCCTGTGGGGATCTAACGACGGGACTCGGCCCTACGGAAGATCAAAGGAAGGGACTCGGCCTGTGGGGGATCTAACGAAGGGACTCGGCCCTACGAAGATCAAAGGAAGGGACTCGGCCCTGTGGGGGATCTAACGAAGGGACTCGGCCCTACGGAAGATCAAAGGAAGGGACTCGGCCCTGTGGGGATCTAACGAAGGGACTCGGCCCTACGAAGATCAAAGGAAGGGACTCGGCCTACAGAGATCAAAGGAAGGGACTCGCCCTGTGGGGATCTAACGAAGGGACTCGGCCCTACGGAAGATCAAAGGAAGGGACTCGGCCCTGTGGGGATCTAACGAAGGGACTCGGCCCTACGGAAGATCAAAGGAAGGGACTCGGCCCTGGGGGGATCTAACGAAGGGACTCGGCCCTACGGAAGATCAAAGGAAGGGACTCGGCCCTGTGGGGGATCTAACGAAGGGACTCGGCCCTACGGAAGATCAAAGGAAGGGACTCGGCCTGTGGGGATCTAACGAGGGACTCGGCCCTACGGAAGATCAAAGGAAGGGACTCGGCCTACAGAAGGATCAAGGAAGGGACTCGGCCCTGTGGGGGATCTAACGAAGGGACTCGGCCCTACGGAAGATCAAAGGAAGGGACTCGGCCCTGGGGGGGATCTAACGACGGGACTCGGCCCTACGGAAGATCAAAGGAAGGGACTCGGCCTGGGGGATCTAACGACGGGACTCGGCCCTACGGAAGATCAAAGGAAGGGACTCGGCCCTGTGGGGGATCTAACGAAGGGACTCGGCCCTACGGAAGATCAAAGGAAGGGACTCGGCCTGTGGGGATCTAACGAAGGGACTCGGCCCTACGGAAGATCAAGGAAGGGACTCGGCCCTACGGAAGATCAAAGGAAGGGACTCGGCCCTGTGGGGATCTAACGAAGGGACTCGGCCCTACGGAAGATCAAAGGAAGGGACTCGGCCCTGTGGGGATCTAACGAAGGGACTCGGCCCTACGGAAGATCAAGGAAGGGACTCGGCCCTGTGGGGGATCTAACGAAGGGACTCGGCCCTACGAAGATCAAAGGAAGGGACTCGGCCCTGTGGGGATCTAACGAAGGGACTCGGCCCTACGGAAGATCAAAGGAAGGGACTCGGCCCTGTGGGGATCTAACGAAGGGACTCGGCCCTACGGAAGATCAAAGGAAGGGACTCGGCCCTGTGGGGATCTAACGAAGGGACTCGGCCCTACGGAAGATCAAAGGAAGGGACTCGGCCCTGTGGGGATCTAACGAAGGGACTCGGCCCTACGGAAGATCAAAGGAAGGGACTCGGCCCTGTGGGGATCTAACGAAGGGACTCGGCCCTACGAAGATCAAAGGAAGGGACTCGGCCCTACAAAAAGATCAAAGAAGGGACTCGGCCCTGTGGGGATCTAACGAGGGACTCGGCCCTACGGAAGATCAAAGGAAGGGACTCGGCCCTGGTGGGGATCTAACGAAGGGACTCGGCCCTACGGAAGATCAAAGGAAGGGACTCGGCCCTGGGGGGATCTAACGACGGGACTCGGCCCTACGGAAGATCAAAGGAAGGGACTCGGCCCTGTGGGGATCTAACGACGGGACTCGGCCCTACGGAAGATCAAAGGAAGGGACTCGGCCCTGGGGGGGATCTAACGAAGGGACTCGGCCCTACGGAAGATCAAAGGAAGGGACTCGGCCCTGGGGGGATCTAACGACGGGACTCGGCCCTACGGAAGATCAAAGGAAGGGACTCGGCCCTGTGGGGATCTAACGAAGGGACTCGGCCCTACGGAAGATCAATGGAAGGGACTCGGCCCTGTGGGGGATCTAACGAAGGGACTCGGCCCTACGAAGATCAAAGGAAGGGACTCGGCCCTGTGGGGGATCTAACGAAGGGACTCGGCCCTACGGAAGATCAAAGGAAGGGACTCGGCCCTGTGGGGATCTAACGACGGGACTCGGCCCTACGGAAGATCAAAGGAAGGGACTCGGCCCTGGGGGATCTAACGAAGGGACTCGGCCCTACGGAAGATCAAAGGAAGGGACTCGGCCCTGGGGGATCTAACGACGGGACTCGGCCCTACGGAAGATCAAAGGAAGGGACTCGGCCCTACGGAAGATCAAAGGAAGGGACTCGGCCCTGTGGGGGATCTAACGAAGGGACTCGGCCCTACGGAAGATCAAAGGAAGGGACTCGGCCCTGTGGGGGATCTAACGAAGGGACTCGGCCCTACGGAAGATCAAAGGAAGGGACTCGGCCCTGTGGGGGATCTAACGAAGGGACTCGGCCCTACGGAAGATCAAAGGAAGGGACTCGGCCCTGTGGGGATCTAACGACGGGACTCGGCCCTACGGAAGATCAAAGGAAGGGACTCGGCCCTACGGAAGATCAAAGGAAGGGACTCGGCCCTGGGGGATCTAACGAAGGGACTCGGCCCTACGGAAGATCAAAGGAAGGGACTCGGCCCATGGGGATCTAACGAAGGGACTCGGCCCTACGGAAGATCAAAGGAAGGGACTCGGCCCTACGGAAGATCAAAGGAAGGGACTCGGCCCTGTGGGGATCTAACGAGGGACTCGGCCCTACGGAAGATCAAAGGAAGGGACTCGGCCCTGGGGGGGATCTAACGAAGGGACTCGGCCCTACGGAAGATCAAAGGAAGGGACTCGGCCCTGGGGGATCTAACGAGGGACTCGGCCCTACGGAAGATCAAAGGAAGGGACTCGGCCCTGTGGGGATCTAACGAAGGGACTCGGCCCTACGGAAGATCAAAGGAAGGGACTCGGCCCTGTGGGGGATCTAACGAAGGGACTCGGCCCTACGAAGATCAAAGGAAGGGACTCGGCCCTGTGGGGGATCTAACGAAGGGACTCGGCCCTACGGAAGATCAAAGGAAGGGACTCGGCCCTGTGGGGATCTAACGACGGACTCGGCCCTACGGAAGATCAAAGGAAGGGACTCGGCCCTGGGGGGATCTAACGACGGGACTCGGCCCTACGGAAGATCAAAGGAAGGGACTCGGCCCTGTGGGGATCTAACGAAGGGACTCGGCCCTACGGAAGATCAAAGGAAGGGACTCGGCCCTGTGGGGGATCTAACGAAGGGACTCGGCCCTACGAAGATCAAAGGAAGGGACTCGGCCCTGTGGGGGATCTAACGAAGGGACTCGGCCCTACGGAAGATCAAAGGAAGGGACTCGGCCCTGTGGGGATCTAACGAAGGGACTCGGCCCTACGGAAGATCAAAGGAAGGGACTCGGCCCTACAAAAGATCAAAGGAAGGGACTCGGCCCTGTGGGGATCTAACGACGGGACTCGGCCCTACGGAAGATCAAAGGAAGGGACTCGGCCCTGTGGGGATCTAACGAAGGGACTCGGCCCTACGGAAGATCAAAGGAAGGGACTCGGCCCTGTGGGGATCTAACGACGGGACTCGGCCCTACGGAAGATCAAAGGAAGGGACTCGGCCCTACGGAAGATCAAAGGAAGGGACTCGGCCCTGGGGGATCTAACGACGGGACTCGGCCCTACGGAAGATCAAAGGAAGGGACTCGGCCCTGGGGGGATCTAACGACGGGACTCGGCCCTACGGAAGATCAAAGGAAGGGACTCGGCCCTGGGGGGATCTAACGACGGGACTCGGCCCTACGGAAGATCAAAGGAAGGGACTCGGCCCTGTGGGGATCTAACGAAGGGACTCGGCCCTACGGAAGATCAAAGGAAGGGACTCGGCCCTGTGGGGGATCTAACGAAGGGACTCGGCCCTACGAAGATCAAAGGAAGGGACTCGGCCCTGTGGGGGATCTAACGAAGGGACTCGGCCCTACGGAAGATCAAAGGAAGGGACTCGGCCCTGTGGGGATCTAACGACGGGACTCGGCCCTACGGAAGATCAAAGGAAGGGACTCGGCCCTAGGGGATCTAACGAGGGACTCGGCCCTACGGAAGATCAAAGGAAGGGACTCGGCCCTGTGGGGATCTAACGACGGGACTCGGCCCTACGGAAGATCAATGGAAGGGACTCGGCCCTGTGGGGATCTAACGAAGGGACTCGGCCCTACGGAAGATCAAAGGAAGGGACTCGGCCCTGTGGGGATCTAACGAAGGGACTCGGCCCTACGGAAGATCAAAGGAAGGGACTCGGCCCTGTGGGGGATCTAACGAAGGGACTCGGCCCTGGGGGATCTAACGAAGGGACTCGGCCCTACGGAAGATCAAAGGAAGGGACTCGGCCCTGTGGGGATCTAACGACGGGACTCGGCCCTACGGAAGATCAAAGGAAGGGACTCGGCCCTGTGGGGATCTAACGACGGGACTCGGCCCTACGGAAGATCAAAGGAAGGGACTCGGCCCTAGGGGATCTAACGAAGGGACTCGGCCCTACGGAAGATCAAAGGAAGGGACTCGGCCCTGGGGGGATCTAACGACGGGACTCGGCCCTACGGAAGATCAAAGGAAGGGACTCGGCCCTGTGGGGATCTAACGAAGGGACTCGGCCCTACGGAAGATCAAAGGAAGGGACTCGGCCCTGTGGGGATCTAACGAAGGGACTCGGCCCTACGGAAGATCAAAGGAAGGGACTCGGCCCTGTGGGGATCTAACGAAGGGACTCGGCCCTACGAAGATCAAAGGAAGGGACTCGGCCCTGTGGGGGATCTAACGAAGGGACTCGGCCCTACGGAAGATCAAAGGAAGGGACTCGGCCCTGTGGGGATCTAACGAAGGGACTCGGCCCTACGGAAGATCAAAGGAAGGGACTCGGCCCTGTGGGGGATCTAACGAAGGACTCGGCCCTACGGAAGATCAAGGAAGGGACTCGGCCTGTGGGGATCTAACGAAGGGACTCGGCCCTACGGAAGATCAAAGGAAGGGACTCGGCCCTGTGGGGATCTAACGAAGGGACTCGGCCCTACGGAAGATCAAAGGAAGGGACTCGGCCCTGTGGGGATCTAACGAAGGGACTCGGCCCTACGGAAGATCAAAGGAAGGGACTCGGCCTGTGGGGATCTAACGAAGGGACTCGGCCCTACGGAAGATCAAAGGAAGGGACTCGGCCATGTGGGGATCTAACGACGGGACTCGGCCCTACGGAAGATCAAAGGAAGGGACTCGGCCCTGTGGGGGATCTAACGAAGGGACTCGGCCCTACGGAAGATCAAAGGAAGGGACTCGGCCCTGTGGGGATCTAACGAAGGGACTCGGCCCTACGAAGATCAAAGGAAGGGACTCGGCCCTGTGGGGATCTAACGAAGGGACTCGGCCCTACGAAAGATCAAAGGAAGGGACTCGGCCCTACAGAAGATCAAAGGAAGGGACTCGGCCCTGTGGGGATCTAACGAAGGGACTCGGCCCTACGGAAGATCAATGGAAGGGACTCGGCCCTGTGGGGATCTAACGAAGGGACTCGGCCCTACGGAAGATCAATGGAAGGGACTCGGCCCTGTGGGGGATCTAACGAAGGGACTCCGCCCTACGAAGATCAAAGGAAGGGACTCGGCCCTGTGGGGGATCTAACGAAGGGACTCGGCCCTACGGAAGATCAAAGGAAGGGACTCGGCCCTGTGGGGATCTAACGAAGGGACTCGGCCCTACGGAAGATCAAAGGAAGGGACTCGGCCCTGTGGGGATCTAACGACGGGACTCGGCCCTACGGAAGATCAAAGGAAGGGACTCGGCCCTGTGGGGATCTAACGAAGGGACTCGGCCCTACGGAAGATCAAAGGAAGGGACTCGGCCCTAGGGGATCTAACGAAGGGACTCGGCCCTACGGAAGATCAAAGGAAGGGACTCGGCCCTGGGGGGATCTAACGACGGGACTCGGCCCTACGGAAGATCAATGGAAGGGACTCGGCCCTGTGGGGATCTAACGAAGGGACTCGGCCCTACGGAAGATCAATGGAAGGGACTCGGCCCTGTGGGGATCTAACGAAGGGACTCGGCCCTACGGAAGATCAAAGGAAGGGACTCGGCCCTGTGGGGATCTAACGAAGGGACTCGGCCCTACGGAAGATCAAAGGAAGGGACTCGGCCCTGTGGGGATCTAACGAAGGGACTCGGCCCTACGGAAGATCAAAGGAAGGGACTCGGCCCTGTGGGGATCTAACGAAGGGACTCGGCCCTACGGAAGATCAAAGGAAGGGACTCGGCCTGGGGGGATCTAACGACGGGACTCGGCCCTACGGAAGATCAAAGGAAGGGACTCGGCCCTGTGGGATCTAACGAAGGGACTCGGCCCTACGGAAGATCAAGGAAGGGACTCGGCCCTGTGGGGATCTAACGACGGGACTCGGCCCTACGGAAGATCAAAGGAAGGGACTCGGCCCTGGGGGGATCTAACGACGGGACTCGGCCCTACGGAAGATCAAAGGAAGGGACTCGGCCTGGGGGGATCTAACGACGGGACTCGGCCCTACGGAAGATCAAAGGAAGGGACTCGGCCCTAGGGGGGATCTAACGACGGGACTCGGCCCTACGGAAGATCAAAGGAAGGGACTCGGCCCTGGGGGGATCTAACGACGGGACTCGGCCTTACGGAAGATCAAAGGAAGGGACTCGTCCCTGTAGGGGATCTAACGAAGGGACTCGGCCCTACGGAAGATCAAAGGAAAGGACTCGGCCCTGTGGGGGATCTAACGACGGGACTCGGCCCTACGGAAGATCAAAGGAAGGGACTCGGCCCTGTGGGGGATCTAACGAAGGGACTCGGCCCTACGGAAGATCAAAGGAAAGGACTCGGCCCTGTGCGGGATCTAACGACGGGACTCGGCCCTACGGAAGATCAAAGGAAGGGACTCGGCCCTGGGGGATCTAACAGGGACTCGGCCCTACGGGGATCTAACGAAGGGACTCGGCCCTACGGAAGATCTAACGAAGGGACTCGGCCCTACGGAAGATCAAAGGAAGGGACTCGGCCCTGGGGGGATCTAACGACGGGGACTCGGCCCTACGGAAGATCAAAGGAAGGGACTCGGCCCTAGGGGGATCTAACGACGGGACTCGGCCCTACGGAAGATCAAAGGAAGGGACTCGGCCCTGTGGGGATCTAACGAAGGGACTCGGCCCTACGGAAGATCAAAGGAAGGGACTCGGCCCTGTGGGGGATCTAACGAAGGGACTCGGCCCTACGGAAGATCAAAGGAAGGGACTCGGCCCTGGGGGGATCTAACGAGGGACTCGGCCCTACGGAAGATCAAAGGAAGGGACTCGGCCTGGGGATCTAACGAGGGACTCGGCCTACGGAAGATCAAAGGAAGGGACTCGGCCCTGTGGGGATCTAACGAAGGGACTCGGCCCTACGGAAGATCAAAGGAAGGGACTCGGCCCTGGGGGGATCTAACGACGGGACTCGGCCCTACGGAAGATCAAAGGAAGGGACTCGGCCCTGGGAGATCTAACGACGGGACTCGGCCCTACGGAAGATCAAAGGAAGGGACTCGGCCCTGTGGGGATCTAACGACGGGACTCGGCCCTACGGAAGATCAAAGGAAGGGACTCGGCCCTGTGGGGATCTAACGACGGCACTCGGCCCTACGGAAGATCAAAGGAAGGGACTCGGACCTGTGGGGGATCTAACGAAGGGACTCGGACCTACGGAAGATCAAAGGAAGGGACTCGGCCCTGTGGGGATCTAACGACGGGACTCGGCCCTACGGAAGATCAAAGGAAGGGACTCGGCCCTGTGGGGGATCTAACGAAGGGACTCGGCCCTACGGAAGATCAAAGGAAGGGACTCGGCCCTGTGGGGGATCTAACGAAGGGACTCGGCCCTACGGAAGATCAAAGGAAGGGACTCGGCCCTGTGGGGGATCTAACGAAGGGACTCGGCCCTACGGAAGATCAAAGGAAGGGACTCGGCCCTGTGGGGGATCTAACGACGGGACTCGGCCCTACGGAAGATCAAAGGAAGGGACTCGGCCCTACGGAAGATCAAAGGAAGGGACTCGGCCCTGTGGGGATCTAACGACGGGACTCGGCCCTACGGAAGATCAAAGGAAGGGACTCGGCCTGTGGGGATCTAACGAAGGGACTCGGCCCTACGGAAGATCAAAGAGGGAACTCGGCCCTACGGAAGATCAAAGGAAGGGACTCGGCCCTGTGGGGATCTAACGACGGGACTCGGCCCTACGGAAGATCAAAGGAAGGGACTCGGCCCTGGGGGGGATCTAACGACGGGACTCGGCCCTACGGAAGATCAAAGGAAGGGACTCGGCCCTGTGGGGATCTAACGAAGGGACTCGGCCCTACGGAAGATCAAAGGAAGGGACTCGGCCCTGTGGGGATCTAACGAAGGGACTCGGCCCTACGGAAGATCAAAGGAAGGGACTCGGCCCTGTGGGGGATCTAACGAAGGGACTCGGCCCTACGGAAGATCAAAGGAAGGGACTCGGCCCTGTGGGGATCTAACGAAGGGACTCGGCCCTACGGAAGATCAAAGGAAGGGACTCGGCCTACGGGGGATCAAACGAAGGGACTCGGCCCTACGGAAGATCAAGGAAGGGACTCGGCCCTGGGGATCTAACGAAGGGACTCGGCCCTACGGAAGATCAGGAAGGGACTCGGCCCTGGGGGGGATCTAACGAAGGGACTCGGCCCTACGGAAGATCAAAGGAAGGGACTCGGCCTGTGGGGGATCTAACGACGGGACTCGGCCCTACGGAAGATCAAAGGAAGGGACTCGGCCCTGTGGGGATCTAACGAAGGGACTCGGCCCTACGGAAGATCAAAGGAAGGGACTCGGCCCTGTGGGGGATCTAACGAAGGGACTCGGCCCTACGAAGATCAAAGGAAGGGACTCGGCCCTGTGGGGGATCTAACGAAGGGACTCGGCCCTACGGAAGATCAAAGGAAGGGACTCGGCCCTAGGGGATCTAACGAAGGGACTCGGCCCTACGAAGATCAAAGGAAGGGACTCGGCCCTGTGGGGATCTAACGACGGGACTCGGCCCTACGGAAGATCAAAGGAAGGGACTCGGCCCTGTGGGGATCTAACGACGGGACTCGGCCCTACGGAAGATCAAAGGAAGGGACTCGGCCCTGGGGATCTAACGAAGGGACTCGGCCCTACGGAAGATCAAAGGAAGGGACTCGGCCCTGGGGGATCTAACGACGGGACTCGGCCCTACGGAAGAAAAGGAAGGGACTCGGCCATGTGGGGATCTAACGAAGGGACTCGGCCCTACGGAAGATCAAGGAAGGGACTCGGCCCTGTGGGGGATCTAACGAAGGGACTCGGCCCTACGAAGATCAAAGGAAGGGACTCGGCCCTGTGGGGGATCTAACGAAGGGACTCGGCCCTACGGAAGATCAAAGGAAGGGACTCGGCCCTGTGGGGGATCTAACGACGGGACTCGGCCCTACGGAAGATCAAAGGAAGGGACTCGGCCCTGGAGGGGATCTAACGACGGGACTCGGCCCTACGGAAGATCAAAGGAAGGGACTCGGCCCTGGGGGGATCTAACGACGGGACTCGGCCCTACGGAAGATCAAAGGAAGGGACTCGGCCCTGTGGGGATCTAACGAAGGCACTCGGCCCTACGGAAGATCAAAGGAAGGGACTCGGCCCTGTGGGGATCTAACGACGGCACTCGGCCCTACGGAAGATCAAAGGAAGGGACTCGGCCCTGTGGGGATCTAACGAAGGGACTCGGCCCTACGGAAGATCAAAGGAAGGGACTCGGCCTGTGGGGGATCTAACGAAGGGACTCGGCCCTACGAAAGATCAAAGGAAGGGACTCGGCCCTGTGGGGGATCTAACGAAGGGACTCGGCCCTACGGAAGATCAAAGGAAGGGACTCGGCCCTGTGGAATCTAACGAAGGGGCTCGGCCCTACCGAAGATCAAAGGAAGGGACTCGGCCCTACGGAAGATCAAAGGAAGGGACTCGGCCCTGTGGGGATCTAACGACGGGACTCGGCCCTACGGAAGATCAAAGGAAGGGACTCGGCCCTGTGGGGGATCTAACGACGGGACTCGGCCCTACGGAAGATCAAAGGAAGGGACTCGGCCCTGTAGGGGATCTAACGAAGGGACTCGGCCCTACGAAAGATCAAAGGAAGGGACTCGGCCCTACGGGGGATCTAACGAAGGGAGTCGGCCTAACGGAAGATCAAAGGAAGGGACTCGCCCTGGGGGGATCTAACGAAGGGACTCGGCCCTACGGAAGATCAAAGGAAGGGACTCGGCCTGGGGGGGATCTAACGAAGGGACTCGGCCCTACGGAAGATCAATGGAAGGGACTCGGCCCTGTGGGGGATCTAACGAAGGGACTCGGCCCTACGGAAGATCAATGGAAGGGACTCGGCCCTGTGGGGGCTCTAACGAAGGGACTCACCCCTACGAAGATCAAAGGAAGGGACTCGGCCCTGTGGGGGATCTAACGAAGGGACTCGGCCCTACGGAAGATCAAAGGAAGGAACTCGGCCTTGTGGGGATCTAACGAAGGGACTCGGCCCTACGGAAGATCAAAGGAAGGGACTCAGCCCTACGGAAGATCAAAGGAAGGGACTCGGCCCTGTGCGGATCTAACGACGGGACTCGGCCCTACGGAAGACCAAAGGAAGGGACTCGGCCCTGTGGGGATCTAACGACGGGACTCGGCCCTACGGAAGATCAAAGGAAGGGACTCGGGCCCTAGGGGATCTAACGAAGGGACTCGGCCCTACGGAAGATCAAAGGAAGGGACTCGGCCCTAGGGGGGATCTAACGACGGGACTCGGCCCTACGGAAGATCAAAGGAAGGGACTCGCCTGTGGGGATCTAACGAAGGGACTCGGCCCTACGGAAGATCAAAGGAAGGGACTCGGCCCTGTGGGGGATCTAACGAAGGGACTCCGCCCTACGAAGATCAAAGGAAGGGACTCGGCCCTGTGGGGATCTAACGAAGGGACTCGGCCCTACGGAAGATCAAAGGAAGGGACTCAGCCCTACAAAGATCAAAGGAAGGGACTCGGCCCTGTGGGGATCTAACGACGGGACTCGGCCCTACGGAAGATCAAAGGAAGGGACTCGGCCCTGGGGGGATCTAACGACGGGACTCGGCCCTACGGAAGATCAAAGCAAGGGACTCGGCCCTGGGGGGATCTAACGACGGGACTCGGCCCTACGGAAGATCAAAGAAAGGGACTCGGCCCTGGGGGGGATCTAACGACGGGACTCGGCCCTACGGAAGATCAAAGGAAGGGACTGGGCCCTGTGGGGATCTAACGAAAGGACTCGGCCCTACGGAAGATCAATGGAAGGGACTCGGCCCTGTGGGGGATCTAACGAAGGGACTCGGCCCTACGAAGATCAAAGGAAGGGACTCGGCCCTGTGGGGGATCTAACGAAGGGACTCGGCCCTACGGAAGATCAAAGGAAGGGACTCGGCCCTGTGGGGATCTAACGAAGGGACTCGGCCCTACGAAAGATCAAAGGAAGGGACTCGGCCCTGGGGGATCTAACGAAGGGACTCGGCCCTACAGAAGATCAAAGGAAGGGACTCGGCCCTGTGGGGATCTAACGACGGGACTCGGCCCTACGGAAGATCAAAGGAAGGGACTCGGCCCTGTGGGGTATCTAACGAAGGGACTCGGCCCTACGAAAGATCAAAGGAAGGGACTCGGCCTGTGGGGGATCTAACGAAGGGACTCGGCCCTACGGAAGATCAAAGGAAGGGACTCGGCCCTGTGGGGATCTAACGAAGGGACTCGGCCCTACGGAAGATCAAAGGAAGGGACTCGGCCCTGTGGGGGATCTAACGAAGGGACTCGGCCCTACGGAAGATCAAAGGAAGGGACTCGGCCCTGTGGGGATCTAACGAAGGGACTCGGCCCTACGGAAGATCAAAGGAAGGGACTCGGCCCTGTGGGGATCTAACGAAGGGACTCGGCCCTACGGAAGATCAAAGGAAGGGACTCAGCCCTACAAAAGATCAAAGGAAGGGACTCGGCCCTGTGGGGATCTAACGACGGGACTCGGCCCTACGGAAGATCAAAGGAAGGGACTCGGCCCTGTGGGGATCTAACGACGGGACTCGGCCCTACGGAAGATCAAAGGAAGGGACTCGGCC
>NW_022204448.1:0-12351 GCF_007655135.1 Punica granatum | reverse complement strand
GGCCCGTGCGGTGCGAGAAAAGTAAAGACACGGGTTTATGGCCCGTGCGGTGCGAGAAAAGTAAAGACACGGGTTTATGGGCCCGTGCGGTGCGAGAAAAGTAAAGACCCGGTTTATGGGCCCGTGCGGTGCGAGAAAAGTAAAGACACGGGTTTATGGGCCCATGCGGTGCAGGAAAAGTAAAGACACGGGTTTATGGGCCCGTGCGGTGCGCGAAAAGTCAAGACACGGGTTTATGGGCCCGTGCGGTGCGAGAAAAGTAAAGACACGGGTTTATGGGCCCGTGCGGTGCGAGAAAAGTAAAGACACGGGTTTATGGGCCCGTGCGGTGCGGGAAAAGTAAAGACACGGGTTTATGGGCCCGTGCGGTGCGAGAAAAGTAAAGACACGGGTTTATGGGTCCGTGCGGTGCGAGAAAAGTAAAGACACGGGTTTATGGGCCGTGCGGTGCGAGAAAAGTAAAGACACGGGTTTATGGGCCCGTGCGGTGCGAGAAAAGTAAAGACACGGGTTTATGGGCCCGTGCGGTGCGAGAAAAGTAAAGACACGGGTTTATGGGCCCGTGCGGTGCGAGAAAAGTAAAGACACGGGTTTATGGGCCCGTGCGGTGCGAGAAAAGTAAAGACACGGGTTTATGGGCCCGTGCGGTGCGAGAAAAAGTAAAGACACGGGTTTATGGGCCTGCGGTGCGAGAAAAGTAAAGACACGGGTTTAGGGGCCGTGCGGTGCAGGAAAAGTAAAGACACGGGTTTATGGGCCCGTGCGGTGCGAGAAAAGTAAGACACCGGTTTATGGGCCCGTGCGGTGCGAGAAAAGTAAAGACACGGGTTTAGGGCCCGTGCGGTGCAGGAAAAGTAAAGACACGGGTTTATGGGCCGTGCGGTGTACGAAAAGTAAAGACACGGGTTTATGGGCCCGTGCGGTGCGAGAAAAGTAAAGACACGGGTTTATGGGCCCGTGCGGTGCGAGAAAAGTAAAGACACGGGTTTATGGGCCCGTGCGGTGCGAGAAAAGTAAAGACCAGGGTTTATGGGCCCGTGCGGTGCAGGAAAAGTAAAGACACGGGTTTATGGGCCCGTGCGGTGCGAGAAAAGTAAAGACACGGGTTTATGGGCCCGTGCGGTGCGAGAAAAGTAAAGACACGGGTTTGGGCCCGTGCGGTGCGAGAAAAGTAAAGACACGGGTTTATGGGCCCGTGCGGTGCGAGAAAAGTAAAGACACGGTTTATGGGCCCGTGCGGTGCGAGAAAAGTAAAGACACGGGTTTATGGGCCCGTGCGGTGCAGGAAAAGTAAAGACACGGGTTTATGGGCCCGTGCGGTGCGAGAAAAGTAAAGACACGGGTTTATGGGCCCGTGCGGTGCGAGAAAAGTAAAGACACGGGTTTATGGGCCCGTGCGGTGCGAGAAAAGTAAAGACACGGGTTTATGGGCCCGTGCGGTGCGAGAAAAGTAAAGACGCGGGTTTATGGGCCCGTGCGGTGCGAGAAAAGTAAAGACCCGGGTTTATGGGCCCGTGCGGTGCAGGAAAAGTAAAGACACGGGTTTATGGGCCCGTGCGGTGCGGAAAAGTAAAGACACGGGTTTATGGGCCGTGCGGTGCGAGAAAAGTAAAGACACGGGTTTATGGGCCCGTGCGGTGCGAGAAAAGTAAAGACACGGGTTTATGGGCCCGTGCGGTGCGGGAAAAGGAAAGACACGGGTTTATGGGCCCGTGCGGTGCGAGAAAAGTAAAGACACGGGTTTATGGGCCCGTGCGGTGCGAGAAAAGTAAAGACACGGGTTTATGGGCCCGTGCGGTGCGAGAAAAGTAAAGACACGGGTTTATGGGCCCGTGCGGTGCGAGAAAAGTAAAGACACGGGTTTATGGGCCCGTGCGGTGCGAGAAAAGTAAAGACACGGGTTTATGGGCCCGTGCGGTGCGAGAAAAGTAATGACACGGGTTTATGGGCCCGTGCGGTGCGCGAAAAATGAGACACCGGTTTATGGGCCCGTGTGTGCGTGAAAGTAAAGACCCGGGTTTAGGGGCCCGTGCGGTGCAGGAAAAGTAAAGACACGGGTTTATGGGCCAGTGCGGTGCGCGAAAAGTGAGACACCGGTTTATGGGCCCGTGTGTTGCGTGAAAGGTAAAGACACGGGTTTAGGGGCCCATGCGGTGCACGAAAAGTAAAGACACGGGTTTATGGGCCCGTGCGGTGTACGAAAAGTAAAGACACGGGTTTATGGGCCCGTGCGGTGCGAGAAAAGTAAAGACACGGGTTTATGGGCCCGTGCGGTGCGAGAAAAGTAAAGACGCGGGTTTATGGGCCCGTGCGGTGCCAGAAAAGTAAAGACCCAGGTTTAGGGGCCCGTGCGGTGCGAGAAAAGTAAAGACCGGGTTTACGGGCCCGTGCGGTGCAGGAAAAGTAAAGACACGGGTTTATGGGCCCGTGCGGTGCGAGAAAAGTAAAGACACGGGTTTACGGGCCCGTGCGGTGCGAGAAAAGTAAAGACACGGGTTTATGGGCCCGTGCGGTGCGAGAAAAGTAAAGACACGGGTTTATGGGCCCGTGCAGTGCGAGAAAAGGAAAGACACGGGTTTATGGGCCCGTGCGGTGCGAGAAAAGTAAAGACACGGGTTTATGGGCCCGTGCGGTGCGAGAAAAGTAAAGACACGGGTTTATGGGCCCGTGCGGTGCGAGAAAAGTAAAGACACGGGTTTATGGGCCCGTGCGGTGCGAGAAAAGTAAAGACACGGGTTTAGGGGCCCGTGCGGTGCAGGAAAAGTAAAGACACGGGTTTATGGGCCCGTGCGGTGCGAGAAAAGTAAAGACACGGGTTTACGGGCCCTTGCGGTGCGAGAAAAGTAAAGACACGGGTTTATGGGCCCGTGCGGTGCGAGAAAAGTAAAGACACGGGTTTATGGGCCCGTGCGGTGCGAGAAAAGTAAAGACACGGGTTTATGGGCCCGTGCGGTGCGAGAAAAGTAAAGACACGGGTTTATGGGCCCGTGCGGTGCGGGAAAAGTAAAGACACGGGTTTATGGGCCCGTGCGGTGCGAGAAAAGTGAGACACCGGTTTATGGGCCCGTGCGGTGCGAGAAAAGTAAAGACGCGGGTTTATGGGCCCGTGCGGTGCGAGAAAAGCAAAGACACGGGTTTATGGGCCCGTGCGGTGCGAGAAAAGTAAAGACACGGGTTTATGGGCCCGTGCGGTGCGAGAAAAGTAAAGACACGGGTTTATGGGCCCGTGCGGTGCGAGAAAAGTAATGACACGGGTTTATGGGCCCGTGCGGTGCGCGAAAAATGAGACACCGGTTTATGGGCCCGTGTGTTGCGTGAAAGGTAAAGACACGGGTTTAGGGGCCCATGCGGTGCAGGAAAAGTAAAGACACGGGTTTATGGGCCAGTGCGGTGCGCGAAAAGTGAGACACCGGTTTATGGGCCCGTGTGTTGCGTGAAAGGTAAAGACACGGGTTTAGGGTCCCATGCGGTGCAGGAAAAGTAAAGACACGGGTTTATGGGCCCGTGCGGTGTACGAAAAGTAATGACACGGGTTTATGGGCCCGTGCGGTGCGAGAAAAGTAAAGACACGGGTTTATGGGCCCGTGCGGTGCGAGAAAAGTAAAGACACGGGTTTATGGGCCCGTGCGGTGCGAGAAAAGTAAAGACGGGTTTAGGGCCCGTGCGGTGCAGGAAAAGTAAAGACACGGGTTTATGGGCCCGTGCGGTGCGAGAAAAGTAAAGACACGGGTTTATGGGCCCGTGCGGTGCGCGAGAAAAGTAAAGACACGGGTTATGGGCCCGTGCGGTGCGAGAAAAGTAAAGACACGGGTTTATGGGCCCGTGCGGCGGGAAAAAGTAAAGACACGGGTTTATGGGCCCGTGCGGTGCGAGAAAAGTAAAGACACGGGTTTATGGGCCCGTGCGGTGCGAGAAAAGTAAAGACGCGGGATTATGGGCCCGTGCGGTGCGAGAAAAGTAAAGACACGGGTTTATGGGCCCGTGCGGTGCGAGAAAAGTAAAGACACGGGTTTATGGGCCCGTGCGTGCAGGAAAGTAAAGACACGGGTTTATGGGCCCGTGCGGTGCGAGAAAAGTAAAGACACGGGTTTATGGGCCCGTGCGGTGCGAGAAAAGTAAAGACACGGGTTTATGGGCCCGTGCGGTGCGGGAAAAGTAAAGACACGTTTATGGGCCCGTGCGGTGCGAGAAAAGTAAAGACACGGGTTTATGGGCCCGTGCGGTGCGAGAAAAGTAAAGACACGGGTTTATGGGCCCGTGCGGTGCGAGAAAAGTAAAGACGCGGGTTTATGGGCCCGTGCGGTGCGAGAAAACCAAAGACACGGGTTTATGGGCCCGTGCGGTGCGAGAAAAGTAAAGACACGGGTTTATGGGCCCGTGCGGTGCGAGAAAAGTAAAGACACGGGTTTATGGGCCCGTGCGGTGCGCGAAAAATGAGACACTGGTTTATGGGCCCGTGTGTTGCGTGAAAGGTAAAGACACGGGTTTAGGGGCCCGTGCGGTGCAGGAAAAGTAAAGACACGGGTTTATGGGCCAGTGCGGTGCGCGAAAAGTGAAGACACCGGGTTTATGGGCCCGTGTGTTGCGTGAAAGTAAAGACACGGGTTTAGGGGCCCGTGCGGTGCGAGAAAAGTAAAGACACGGGTTTATGGGCCCGTGCGGTAGAAAAGTAAAGACACGGGTTTATGGGCCCGTGCGGTGCGAGAAAAGTAAAGACGCGGGATTATGGGCCCGTGCGGTGCGAGAAAAGTAAAGACGCGGGTTTATGGGCCCGTGCGGTGCCAGAAAAGTAAAGACCCAGGTTTAGGGGCCCGTGCGATGCGAGAAAAGTAAAGACCCGGGTTTACGGGCTCGTGCGGTGCAGGAAAAGTAAAGACACGGGTTTATGGGCCCGTGCGGTGCGAGAAAAGTAAAGACACGGGTTTACGGGCCCTTGCGGTGCGAGAAAAGTAAAGACACGGGTTTATGGGCCCGTGCGGTGCGAGAAAAGTAAAGACACGGGTTTATGGGCCCGTGCGGTGCGAGAAAAGTAAAGACACGGGTTTATGGGCCCGTGCGGTGCGAGAAAAGTAAAGACACGGGTTTATGGGCCCGTGCGGTGCGAGAAAAGTAAAGACACGGGTTTATGGGCCCGTGCGGTGCAGGAAAAGTAAAGACACGGGTTTATGGGCCCGTGCGGTGCGAGAAAAGTAAAGACACGGGTTTATGGGCCCGTGCGGTGCAGGAAAAGTAAAGACACGGGTTTATGGGCCCGTGCGGTGCGAGAAAAGTAAAGACACGGGTTTACGGGCCCGTGCGGTGCGAGAAAAGTAAAGACACGGGTTTATGGGCCCGTGCGGTGCGAGAAAAGTAAAGACACGGGTTTATGGGCCCGTGCGGTGCGGGAAAAGTAAAGACACGGGTTTATGGGCCCGTGCGGTGCGAGGAAAAGTAAAGACACGGGTTTATGGGCCCGTGCGGTGCGAGAAAAGTAAAGACACGGGTTTATGGGCCCGTGCGGTGCGAAAAAGTAAAGACACGGGTTTATGGGCCCGTGCGGTGCGAGAAAAGTAAAGACACGGGTTTATGGGCCCGTGCGGTGCGAGAAAAGTAAAGACACGGGTTTATGGGCCCGTGCGGTGCGAGAAAAGTAAAGACACGGGTTTATGGGCCCGTGCGGTGCGAGAAAAGTAAAGACACGGGTTTAGGGGCCCGTGCGGTGCAGGAAAAGTAAAGACACGGGTTTATGGGCCCGTGCGGTGCGAGAAAAGTAAAGACACGGGTTTATGGGCCCGTGCGGTGCGAGAAAAGTAAAGACACGGGTTTATGGGCCCGTGCGGTGCGGGAAAAGTAAAGACACGGGTTTATGGGCCCGTGCGGTGCGAGAAAGTAAAGACACGGGTTTATGGCCCGTGCGGTGCGAGAAAAGTAAAGACACGGGTTTATGGGCCCGTGCGGTGCGAGAAAAGTAAAGACACGGGTTTATGGGCCCGTGCGGTGCGGAAAAGTAAAGACACGGGTTATGGGCCCGTGCGGTGCGAGAAAAGTAAAGACACGGGTTTATGGGCCCGTGCGGTGCGAGAAAAGTAAAGACCGGGTTTATGGGCCCGTGCGGTGCGGGAAAAGTAAAGACACGGGTTTATGGGCCCGTGCGGTGCGGAAAGTAAAGACACGGTTTATGGGCCCGTGCGGTGCGAGAAAAGTAAAGACACGGGTTTATGGGCCCGTGCGGTGCGAGAAAAGTAAAGACACGGGTTTATGGGCCCGTGCGGTGCGAGAAAGTAAAGACACGGGTTTATGGGCCCGTGCGGTGCGAGAAAAGTAAAGACACGGGTTTATGGCCCGTGCGGTGCGGGAAAAGTAAAGACACGGGTTTATGGGCCCGTGCGGTGCGAGAAAAGTAAAGACACGGGTTTTAGGGCCCGTGCGGTGCGGGAAAAGTAAAGACACGGGTTTATGGGCCGTGCGGTGCGAGAAAAGTAAAGACACGGGTATGGGCCCGTGCGGTGCGTGAAAAGTAAAGACACGGTTTTATGGCCCGTGGGTGCGAGAAGGAAGAGACGGGTTTATGGGCCCGTGCGGGTGCGGAAAAGTAAAGACACGGGTTTATGGGCCCGTGCGGTGCGAGAAAAGTAAAGACACGGGTTTATGGGCCCGTGCGGTGCGAGAAAAGTAAAGACACGGGTTTATGGGCCCGTGCGGTGCGAGAAAAGTAAAGACACGGGTTTATTGGCCCGTGCGGTGCGGCAAAAGTAAAGACACGGGTTTATGGGCCCGTGCGGTGCGAGAAAAGTAAAGACACGGGTTTATGGGCCCGTGCGGTGCGAGAAAAGTAAAGACACGGGTTTATGGGCCCGTGCGGTGCGAGAAAAGTAAAGACGCGGGATTACGGTCCCGTGCGGTGCGAGAAAAGTAAAGACGCGGGATTATGGGCCCGTGCGGTGCGAGAAAAGTAAAGACGCGGGTTTATGGGCCCGTGCGGTGCCGGAAAAGTAAAGACCCCGGATTAGGGACCCGTGCGTTCCGAGAAAAGTAAAGACACGGGTTTATGGGCCCGTGCGGTGCGGGAAAAGTAAAGACACGGGTTAGGGGCCCGTGCGGTGCGGGAAAAGTAAAGACACGGGTTTACGGGCCCGTGCGGTGCGAGAAAAGTAAAGACACGGGTTTAGGGGCCCGTGCGGTGCGAGAAAAGTAAAGACACGGGTTTATGGGCCCGTGCGGTGCGAGAAAAGTAAAGACACGGGTTTATGGGCCCGTGCGGTGCGAGAAAAGTAAAGACACGGGTTTATGGGCCCGTGCGGTGCGGCAAAAGTAAAGACACGGGTTTATAGGCCCGTGAGGTGCGAGAAAAGTAAAGACACGGGTTTATGGGCCCGTGCGGTGCGAGAAAAGTAAAGACACGGGTTTATGGGCCCGTGCGGTGCGGCAAAAGTAAAGACACGGGTTTATGGGCCCGTGCGGTGCGAGAAAAGTAAAGACACGGGTTTATGGGCCCGTGCGGTGCGGGAAAAGTAAAGACACGGGTTTATGGGCCCGTGCGGTGCGGCAAAAGTAAAGACACGGGTTTATGGGCCCGTGCGGTGCGAGAAAAGTAAAGACACGGGTTTATGGGCCCGTGCGGTGCGAGAAAAGTAAAGACACGGGTTTATGGGCCCGTGCGGTGCGAGAAAAGTAAAGACACGGGTTTATGGGCCCGTGCGGTGCGAGAAAAGTAAAGACACGGGTTTATGGGCCCGTGCGGTGCGAGAAAAGTAAAGACACGGGTTTATGGGCCCGTGCGGTGCGAGAAAAGTAAAGACACGGGTTTATGGGCCCGTGCGGTGCGTGAAAAGTAAAGACACGGGTTTATGGGCCCGTGCGGTGCGAGAAAAGTAAAGACACGGGTTTATGGGCCCGTGCGGTGCGGCAAAAGTAAAGACACGGGTTTATGGGCCCGTGCGGTGCGAGAAAAGTAAAGACACGGTTTATGGGCCCGTGCGGTGCGGAAAAGTAAAGACACGGGTTTATGGCCCGTGCGGTGCGGAAAAGTAAAGACACGGGTTATGGGCCCGTGCGGTGCGAGAAAAGTAAAGACACGGGTTTATGGGCCCGTGCGGTGCGAGAAAAGTAAAGACACGGGTTTATGGGCCCGTGCGGTGCGAGAAAAGTAAGAGACGGGTTATGGGCCCGTGCGGTGCGGGAAAAGTAAAGACACGGGTTTATGGGCCCGTGCGGTGCGGGAAAAGTAAAGACCGGGTTTATGGGCCCGTGCGGTGCGGAAAAGTAAAGACCCGGGTTTATGGGCCCGTGCGGTGCGGGAAAAGTAAAGACACGGTTTTATGGGCCCGTGCGTGCGAGAAAAGTAAAGACCGGGTTTATGGGCCCGTGCGGTGCGAGAAAAGTAAAGACACGGGTTTATGGGCCCGTGCGGTGCGAGAAAAGTAAAGACACGGGTTATGGGCCCGTGCGGTGCGAGAAAGTAAAGACACGGGTTTATGGGCCCGTGCGGTGCGAGAAAAGTAAAGACACGGGTTTATGGGCCCGTGCGGTGCGGGAAAAGTAAAGACACGGGTTTATGGGCCCGTGCGGTGCGAGAAAAGTAAAGACACGGGTTTGTGGGCCCGTGCGGTGCGGGAAAAGTAAAGACACTGGTTTCTGGGCCCGTGCGTTGCGTGAAAGGTAAAGACACGAGTTTATGGGCCCGTGGGATGCGTGAAAGGTAAAGACACGGGTTTATGGGCCCGTGGGATGCGTGAAGGGTAAAGAGACGGGTTTATGGGCTCATGCGGTGCAGGAAAAGTAAAGACACGGGTTTATGGGCCCGTGCGGTGCGGCAAAAGTAAAGACACGGGTTTATGGGCCCGTGCGGTGCGCGAAAAGTCAAGACACGGGTTTATGGGCCCGTGCGGTGCGAGAAAAGTAAAGACACGGGTTAGGGGCCCGTGCGGTGCGGGAAAAGTAAAGACACGGGTTTACGGGCCCGTGCGGTGCGAGAAAAGTAAAGACACGGGTTTAGGGGCCCGTGCGGTGCGAGAAAAGTAAAGACCCGGGTTTAGGGGCCCGTGCGGTGCGGGAAAAGTAAAGACCCGGGTTTACGGGCCCGTGCGGTGCGAGAAAAGTAAAGACCCGGGTTTAGGGGCCCGTGCGGTGCGGAATGCGGTGCCGGAAAAGTAAAGACCCGGGTTTACGGGCCCGTGCGGTGCGAGAAAAGTAAAGACCCGGGTTTACTGGCCCTTGCGGTGCGAGAAAAGTAAAGACGCGGGATTATGGGCCCGTGCGGTGCGAGAAAAGTAAAGACGCGGGTTTATGGGCCCGTGAGGTGCGGCAAAAGTAAAGACACGGGTTTATGGGCCCGTGCGGTGCGAGAAAAGTAAAGACGCGGGTTTATGGGCCCGTGCGGTGCGAGAAAAGTAAAGACACAAGTTTGTGGGCCCGTGCGTTGCGGGAAAAGTAAAGACACTGGTTTCTGGGCCCGTGCGTTGCGTGAAAGGTAAAGACACGAGTTTATGGGCCCATGCGGTGCGGGAAAAGTAAAGACACGGGTTTATGGGCCCGTGCGATGCGAGAAAATAAGACACGGGTTTATGGGCCCGTGGGATGCGTGAAAGGTAAAGACACGGGTTTATGGGCCCGTGGGATGCGTGAAGGGTAAAGAGACGGGTTTATGGGCCCATGCGGTGCAGGAAAAGTAAAGACACGGGTTTATGGGCCCGTGCGGTGCGGCAAAAGTAAAGACACGGGTTTATGGGCCCGTGCGGTGCGCGAAAAGTAAAGACACGGGTTTATGGGCCCGTGCGGTGCGAGAAAAGTAAAGACACGGGTTTATGGGCCCGTGCGATGCGAGAAAAGTAAAGACACGGGTTTATTGGCCCGTGCGGTGCGGCAAAAGTAAAGACACGGGTTTATGGGCCCGTGCGGTGCGAGAAAAGTAAAGACACGGGTTTATGGGCCCGTGCGGTGCGAGAAAAGTAAAGACACGGGTTAGGGGCCCGTGCGGTGCGGGAAAAGTAAAGACACGGGTTTATGGGCCCGTGCGGTGCGAGAAAAGTAAAGACACGGGTTTAGGGGCCCGTGCGGTGCGAGAAAAGTAAAGACCCGGGTTTAGGGGCCCGTGCGGTGCGGGAAAAGTAAAGACCCGGGTTTATGGGCCCGTGCGGTGCGAGAAAAGTAAAGACACGGGTTTAGGGGCCCGTGCGGTGCGAGAAAAGTAAAGACCCGGGTTTAGGGGCCCGTGCGGTGCGGGAAAAGTAAAGACCCGGGTTTACGGGCCCGTGCGGTGCGAGAAAAGTAAAGACCCGGGTTTAGGGGCCCGTGCGGTGCGGGAAAAGTAAAGACGCGGGTTTACGGGCCCGTGCGGTGCCGGAAAAGTAAAGACCCGGGTTTACGGGCCCGTGCGGTGCGAGAAAAGTAAAGACCCGGGTTTACTGGCCCTTGCGGTGCGAGAAAAGTAAAGACGCGGGTTATGGGCCCGTGCGGTGCGAGAAAAGTAAAGACACGGGTTTATGGGCCCGTGCGGTGCGGCAAAAGTAAAGACACGGGTTTATGGGCCCGTGCGGTGCGAGAAAAGTAAAGACGCGGGTTTATGGGCCCGTGCGGTGCGAGAAAAGTAAAGACACAAGTTTGTGGGCCCGTGCGTTGCGGGAAAAGTAAAGACACTGGTTTCTGGGCCCGTGCGTTGCGTGAAAGGTAAAGACACGAGTTTATGGGCCCATGCGGTGCGGGAAAAGTAAAGACACGGGTTTATGGGCCCGTGCGATGCGAGAAAATAAGACACGGGTTTATGGGCCCGTGGGATGCGTGAAAGGTAAAGACACGGGTTTATGGGCCCGTGGGGTGCGTGAAGGGTAAAGAGACGGGTTTATGGGCCCATGCGGTGCAGGAAAAGTAAAGACACGGGTTTATGGGCCCGTGCGGTGCGCGAAAAGTCAAGACACGGGTTTATGGGCCCGTGCGGTGCGAGAAAAGTAAAGACACGGGTTTATGGGCCCGTGCGATGCGAGAAAAGTAAAGACACGGGTTTATGGGCCCGTGCGGTGCGAGAAAAGTAAAGACACGGGTTTATGGGCCCGTGCGGTGCGAGAAAAGTAAAGACACGGGTTTATGGGCCCGTGCGGTGCGAGAAAAGTAAAGACACGGGTTTAGGGGCCCGTGCGGTGCGAGAAAAGTAAAGACCCGGGTTTAGGGGCCCGTGCGGTGCGAGAAAAGTAAAGACACGGGTTTATGGGCCCGTGCGGTGCGAGAAAAGTAAAGACACGGGTTTATGGGCCCGTGCGGTGCGAAGAAAAGTAAAGACCGGGTTTATGGGCCCGTGCGGTGCGAGAAAAGTAAAGACACGGGTTTAGGGGCCCGTGCGGTGCGAGAAAAGTAAAAACCCGGGTTTAGGGGCCCGTGCGGTGCGGGAAAAGTAAAGACCCGGGTTTACGGGCCCGTCCGGTGCGAGAAAAGTAAAGACCCGGGTTTAGGGGCCCGTGCGGTGCGGGAAAAGTAAAGACGCGGGTTTACGGGCCCGTGCGGTGCCGGAAAAGTAAAGACCCGGGTTTACGGGCCCGTGCGGTGCGAGAAAAGTAAAGACCCGGGTTTACTGGCCCTTGCGGTGCGAGAAAAGTAAAGACGCGGGATTATGGGCCCGTGCGGTGCGAGAAAAGTAAAGACACGGGTTTATGGGCCCGTGCGGTGCGGCAAAAGTAAAGACACGGGTTTATGGGCCCGTGCGGTGCGAGAAAAGTAAAGACACGGGTTTATGGGCCCGTGCGGTGCGAGAAAAGTAAAGACACGGGTTTGTGGGCCCGTGCGTTGCGGGAAAAGTAAAGACACTGGTTTCTGGGCCCGTGCGTTGCGTGAAAGGTAAAGACACGAGTTTATGGGCCCATGCGGTGCGGGAAAAGTAAAGACACGGGTTTATGGGCCCGTGCGATGCGAGAAAATAAGACACGGGTTTATGGGCCCGTGGGATGCGTGAAAGGTAAAGACACGGGTTTATGGGCCCGTGGGATGCGTGAAGGGTAAAGAGACGGGTTTATGGGCCCGTGCGGTGCAGGAAAAGTAAAGACACGGGTTTATGGGCCCGTGCGGTGCGGCAAAAGTAAAGACACGGGTTTATGGGCCCGTGCGGTGCGCGAAAAGTAAAGACACGGGTTTATGGGCCCGTGCGGTGCGAGAAAAGTAAAGACACGGGTTAGGGGCCCGTGCGGTGCGGGAAAAGTAAAGACACGGGTTTACGGGCCCGTGCGGTGCGAGAAAAGTAAAGACACGGGTTTAGGGGCCCGTGCGGTGCGAGAAAAGTAAAGACACGGGTTTATGGGCCCGTGCGGTGCGGGAGAAAAGTAAAGACACGGGTTTACGGGCCCGTGCGGTGCGAGAAAAGTAAAGACCCGGGTTTAGGGGCCCGTGCGG
>NW_022204447.1:0-8370 GCF_007655135.1 Punica granatum | reverse complement strand
GAAAAGTAAAGACACGGGTTTATGGGCCCGTGCGGTGCGAGAAAAGTAAAGACACGGGTTTATGGGCCCGTGCGTGCGGGAAAAGTAAAGACACGGGTTTATGGGCCCGTGCGGTGCGGGAAAAGTAAAGACACGGGTTTATGGGCCCGTGCGGTGCGAGAAAAGTAAAGACACGGGTTTATGGGCCCGTGCGGTGCGAGAAAAGTAAAGACAGGGTTTATGGGCCCGTGCGGTGCGAAAAGAAAAGACACGGGTTTATGGGCCCGTGCGGTGCGAGAAAAGTAAAGACACGGGTTTATGGGCCCGTGCGGTGCGAGAAAAGTAAAGAACGGGTTTAGGGCCCGTGCGGTGCGAGAAAAGTAAAGACCGGGTTTATGGGCCGTGCGTGCGGAAAAGTAAAGACACGGGTTTATGGGCCCGTGCGGTGCGAGGAAAAGTAAAGACACGGGTTTACGGGCCGTGCGGTGCGAGAAAAGTAAAGACACGGGTTTATGGGCCCGTGCGGTGCGAGAAAAGTAAAGGACACGGGTTTATGGGCCCGTGCGGTGCGAGAAAAGTAAAGACACGGGTTATGGGCCCGTGCGGTGCGGGAAAAGTAAAGACACGGGTTTATGGGCCCGTGCGGTGCGGGAAAAGTAAAGACACGGGTTTATGGGCCCGTGCGGTGCGAGAAAAGTAAAGACCCGGGTTATGGGCCCGTGCGGTGAAGGAAAGTAAAGACACGGGTTTATGGGCCCGTGCGGTGCGAGAAAAGTAAAGACACGGGTTTATGGGCCCGTGCGGTGCGAGAAAAGTAAAAGACACGGGTTTATGGGCCGTGCGGTGGAGAAAAGTAAAGACGGGGTTTATGGGCCGTGCGGTGCGAGAAAAGTAAAGACACGGGTTTATGGGCCCGTGCGGTGCGGAAAAGTAAAGACACGGGTTTATGGGCCCGTGCGGTGCGAGAAAAGTAAAGACGCGGGTTTATGGGCCCGTGCGGTGCGAGAAAAGTAAAGACCCGGGTTAGGGGCCCGTGCGGTGCGAGAAAAGTAAAGACCCGGGTTTACGGGCCCGTGCGGTGCGGGAAAAGTAAAGACACGGGTTTATGGGCCCGTGCGGTGCGAGAAAAGTAAAGACACGGGTTTATGGGCCCGTGCGGTGCGGGAAAGTAAAGACACGGGTTTATGGGCCCGTGCGGTGCGAGAAAAGTAAAGACACGGGTTTATGGGCCCGTGCGGTGCGAGAAAAGTAAAGACACGGGTTTATGGGCCCGTGCGGTGCGGGAAAAGTAAAGACACGGGTTTATGGGCCCGTGCGGTGCGGGAAAAGTAAAGACACGGGTTTATGGGCCCGTGCGGTGCGAGAAAAGTAAAGACACCGGTTTATGGGCCCGTGCGGTGCGAGAAAAGTAAAGACGCGGGTTTATGGGCCCGTGCGGTGCGAGAAAAGTAAAGACGCGGGTTTATGGGCCCGTGCGGTGCGAGAAAAGTAAAGACACGGGTTTATGGGCCCGTGCGGTGCGAGAAAAGTAAAGACGCGGGTTTATGGGCCCGTGCGGTGCGAGAAAAGTAAAGACCGGGTTTAGGGGCCCGTGCGGTGCGAGAAAAGTAAAGACCCGGGTTTATGGGCCCGTGCGGTGCGGAAAAGTAAAGACACGGGTTTATGGGCCCGTGCGGTGCGAGAAAAGTAAAGACACGGGTTTATGGGCCGTGCGGTGCGGGAAAAGTAAAGACACGGGTTTATGGCCCGTGCGGTGCGAGAAAAGTAAAGACACGGGTTTATGGGCCCGTGCGGTGCGGGAAAAGTAAAGACACGGGTTTATGGGCCCGTGCGGTGCGAGAAAAGTAAAGACACGGGTTTATGGGCCGTGCGGTGCGAGAAAAGTAAAGACACGGTTTATGGGCCCGTGCGGTGCGAGAAAAGTAAAGACACGGGTTTATGGGCCCGTGCGGTGCGAGAAAGTAAAGACACGGGTTTATGGGCCCGTGCGGTGCAGAAAAGTAAAGACACGGTTTACGGGCCCTTGCGGTGCGAGAAAAGTAAAGACACGGGTTTATGGGCCCGTGCGGTGCGAGAAAAGTAAAGACACGGGTTTATGGGCCCGTGCGGTGCGAGAAAAGTAAAGACACGGGTTTATGGGCCCGTGCGGTGCGAGAAAAGTAAAGACACGGGTTATGGGCCGTGCGGTGCGGGAAAAGTAAAGACACGGGTTTATGGGCCCGTGCGGTGCGAGAAAAGTAAAGACACGGGTTTATGGGCCCGTGCGGTGCGAGAAAAGTAAAGACACGGGTTTATGGGCCCGTGCGGTGCGAGAAAAGCAAAGACCCGGTTTAGGGCCCGTGCGGTGCGAGAAAAGCAAAGACCCGGGTTTATGGGCCCGTGCGGTGCGAGAAAAGTAAAGACACGGGTTTATGGGCCCGTGCGGTGCGAGAAAAGTAAAGACACGGGTTTATGGGCCCGTGCGGTGCGAGAAAAGTAAAGACCAGGGTTTAGGGCCCGTGCGGTGCGAGAAAAGTAAAGACGGGTTTATGGGCCCGTGCGGTGCGAGAAAGTAAAGACCCGGGTTTATGGGCCCGTGCGGTGCGAGAAAAGTAAAGACACGGGTTTATGGGCCCGTGCGGTGCAGGAAAAGTAAAGACACGGGTTTATGGGCCCGTGCGGTGCGAGAAAAGTAAAGACACGGGTTTATGGGCCCGTGCGGTGCGAAAAGTAAAGACCGGGTTTATGGGCCCGTGCGGTGCGGAAAGTAAAGACACGGGTTTATGGGCCCGTGCGGTGCGAGAAAAGTAAAGACACGGGTTTATGGGCCCGTGCGGTGCGAGAAAAGTAAAGACACGGGTTTATGGGCCCGTGCGGTGCGGGAAAAGGAAAGACACGGGTTTATGGGCCCGTGCGGTGCGGGAAAAGGAAAGACACGGGTTTATGGGCTCGTGCGATGCGAGAAAAGTAAAGACACGGGTTTATGGGCCCGTGCGGTGCGAGAAAAGTAAAGACGCGGGTTTATGGGCCCGTGCGGTGCGAGAAAAGTGTGACACAGGTTTATGGGCCCGTGGGTTGCGTGAAAGGTAAAGACACGGGTTTAGGGGCCCGTGCGGTGCTGGAAAAGTAAAGATACGGGTTTAGGGGCCCGTGCGGTGCGAGAAAAGTAAAGACACGGGTTTACGGGCCCTTCCGGTGCGAGAAAAGTAAAGACACGGGTTTATGGGCCGTGCGGTGCAGAAAAGTAAAGACACGGTTTATGGGCCCGTGCGGTGTACGAAAAGTAAAGACACGGGTTTATGGGCCCGTGCGGTGCGAGAAAAGTAAAGACACGGGTTTATGGGCCCGTGCGGTGCGAGAAAAGTAAAGACGCGGGTTTATGGGCCCGTGCGGTGCGAGAAAAGCAAAGACACGGGTTTATGGGCCCGTGCGGTGCGGAAAAGTAAAGACACGGGTTTATGGGCCCGTGCGGTGCGAGAAAAGTAAAGACACGGGTTTATGGGCCCGTGCGGTGCGAGAAAAGTAAAGACACGGGTTTATGGGCCCGTGCGGTGCGAGAAAAGTAAAGACACGGGTTTATGGGCCCGTGCGGTGCGAGAAAAGTAAAGACACGGGTTTAGGGGCCCGTGCGGTGCGAGAAAAGTAAAGACACGGGTTTATGGGCCCGTGCGGTGCAGGAAAAGTAAAGACACGGGTTTATGGGCCCGTGCGGTGCGAGAAAAGTAAAGACACGGGTTTATGGGCCCGTGCGGTGCGAGAAAAGTAAAGACACGGGTTATGGGCCCGTGCGGTGCGGGAAAAGTAAAGACCGGGTTTATGGGCCCGCGGTGCGAGAAAAGTAAAGACACGGGTTTATGGGCCCGTGCGGTGCGAGAAAAGTAAAGACACGGGTTTATGGGCCCGTGCGGTGCGAGAAAAGTAAAGACACGGGTTTATGGGCCCGTGCGGTGCGAGAAAAGTAAAGACACGGGTTTATGGGCCCGTGCGGTGCGAGAAAAGTAAAGACACGGGTTTATGGGGCCGTGCGGTGCGGAAAAGTAAAGACACGGGTTTATGGGCCCGTGCGGTGCGAGAAAAGTAAAGACACGGGTTTATGGGCCCGTGCGGTGCGAGAAAAGTAAAGACACGGGTTTATGGGCCCGTGCGGTGCGAGAAAAGTAAAGACACGGGTTTATGGGCCCGTGCGGTGCGAGAAAAGTAAAGACACGGGTTTATGGGCCCGTGCGGTGCGAGAAAAGTAAAGACACGGGTTTATGGGCCCGTGCGGTGCGAGAAAAGTAAAGACACGGGTTTATGGGCCCGTGCGGTGCCAGAAAAGTAAAGACCCCGGTTTAGGGGCCCGTGCGATGCGAGAAAAGTAAAGACCCGGGTTTACGGGCTCGTGCGGTGCAGGAAAAGTAAAGACACGGGTTTATGGGCCCGTGCGGTGCGAGAAAAGTAAAGACACGGGTTTACGGGCCCTTGCGGTGCGAGAAAAGTAAAGACACGGGTTTATGGGCCCGTGCGGTGCGGGAAAAGGAAAGACACGGGTTTATGGGCTCGTGCGATGCGAGAAAAGTAAAGACACGGGTTTATGGGCCCGTGCGGTGCGGGAAAAGTAAAGACACGGGTTTATGGGCCCGTGCGGTGCGGGAAAAGTAAAGACACGGGTTTATGGGCCCGTGCGGTGCGAGAAAAGTAAAGACACGGGTTTATGGGCCCGTGCGGTGCGAGAAAAGTAAAGACACGGGTTAAGGGCCCGTGCGGTGCGAGGAAAAGTAAAGACACGGGTTTATGGGCCCGTGCGGTGCGAGAAAAGTAATGACACGGGTTTATGGGCCCGTGCGGTGCGCGAAAAATGAGACACCGGTTTATGGGCCCGTGTGTTGCGTGAAAGGTAAAGACACGGGTTTAGGGGCCCATGCGGTGCAGGAAAAGTAAAGACACGGGTTTATGGGCCAGTGCGGTGCGCGAAAAGTGAGACACCGGTTTATGGGCCCGTGTGTTGCGTGAAAGGTAAAGACACGGGTTTAGGGGCCCGTGCGGTGCACGAAAAGTAAAGACACGGGTTTATGGGCCCGTGCGGTGCGAGAAAAGTAAAGACACGGGTTTATGGGCCCGTGCGGTGCGAGAAAAGTAAAGACACGGGTTTATGGGCCCGTGCGGTGCGAGAAAAGTAAAGACACGGGTTTATGGGCCCGTGCGGTGCGAGAAAAGTAAAGACACGGGTTTATGGGCCCGTGCGGTGCGGAAAAGTAAAGACACGGGTTTATGGGCCCGTGCGGTGCGAGAAAAGTAAAGACACGGGTTTATGGGCCGTGCGGTGCGAGAAAAGTAAAGAAAGACGCGGGTTATGGGCCCGTGCGGTGCGAGAAAAGTAAAGACACGGGTTTATGGGCCCGTGCGGTGCGAGAAAAGTAAAGACCCGGGTTTATGGGCCCGTGCGGTGCGAGAAAAAGTAAAGACCCGGTTTATGGGCCCGTGCGGTGCAGAAAAGTAAAGACACGGGTTTATGGGCCGTGCGGTGCGAGAAAAGTAAAGACACGGGTTTATGGGCCCGTGCGGTGCGAGAAAAGTAAAGACACGGGTTTATGGGCCCGTGCGGTGCGAGAAAAGTAAAGACACGGGTTTATGGGCCCGTGCGGTGCGAGAAAACGAAAGACACGGGTTTATGGGCCCGTGCGGTGCGAGAAAAGCAAAGACACGGGTTTATGGGCCCGTGCGGTGCGAGAAAAGTAAAGACACGGGTTTATGGGCCCGTGCGGTGCGAGAAAAGTAAAGACACGGGTTTATGGGCCCGTGCGGTGCGAGAAAAGTAAAGACACGGGTTTATGGGCCCGTGCGGTGCGGGAAAAGTAAAGACACGGGTTTATGGGCCCGTGCGGTGCGGGAAAAGTAAAGACACGGGTTTATGGGCCCGTGCGGTGCGAGAAAAGTAAAGACACGGGTTTATGGGCCGTGCGGTGCGAGAAAAGTAAAGACACGGGTTATGGGCCCGTGCGGTGGTGCGAGAAAAGTAAAGACACGGGTTTATGGGCCCGTGCGGTGCGAGAAAAGTAAAGACACGGGTTTATGGGCCCGTGCGGTGCGAGAAAAGTAAAGACACGGGTTTATGGGCCCGTGCGGTGCGAGAAAAGTAAAGACACGGGTTTATGGGCCGTGCGGTGCGAGAAAAGTAAAGACCCGGGTTTAGGGGCCGTGCGGTGCGAGAAAAGTAAAGACCCGGGTTATGGCCCGTGCGGTGCGAGAAAAGTAAAGACACGGGTTTATGGGCCCGTGCGGTGCGAGAAAAGTAAAGACACGGGTTTATGGGCCCGTGCGGTGCGAGAAAAGTAAAGACACGGGTTTATGGGCCCGTGCGGTGCGGGAAAAGGAAAGACACGGGTTTATGGGCTCGTGCGATGCGAGAAAAGTAAAGACACGGGTTTATGGGCCCGTGCGGTGCGGGAAAAGTACAGACACGGGTCGATGGGCCCGTGCGGTGCGGGAAAAGTAAAGACACGGGTTTATGGGCCCGTGCGGTGCGAGAAAAGTGAGACACAGGTTTATGGGCCCGTGTGTTGAGTGAAAGGTAAAGACACGGGTTTAGGGGCCCGTGCGGTGCAGGAAAAGTAAAGACACGGGTTTATGGGCCCGTGCGGTGCGAGAAAAGTAATGACACGGGTTTATGGGCCCGTGCGGTGCGCGAAAAATGAGACACCGGTTTATGGGCCCGTGTGTTGCGTGAAAGGTAAAGACACGGGTTTAGGGGCCCATGCGGTGCAGGAAAAGTAAAGACACGGGTTTATGGGCCAGTGCGGTGCGCGAAAAGTGAGACACCGGTTTATGGGCCCGTGTGTTGCGTGAAAGGTAAAGACACGGGTTTAGGGGCCCATGCGGTGCACGAAAAGTAAAGACACGGGTTTATGGGCCCGTGCGGTGTACGAAAAGTAATGACACGGGTTTATGGGCCCGTGCGGTGCGAGAAAAGTAAAGACGCGGGATTATGGGCCCGTGCGGTGCGAGAAAAGTAAAGACGCGGGTTTATGGGCCCGTGCGGTGCGAGAAAAGTAAAGACACGGGTTTATGGGCCCGTGCGGTGCGAGAAAAGTAAAGACACGGGTTTATGGGCCCGTGCGGTGCGAGAAAAGTAAAGACACGGGTTTATGGGCCCGTGCGGTGCGAGAAAAGTAAAGACACGGGTTTATGGGCCCGTGCGGTGCGAGAAAAGTAAAGACACGGGTTTATGGGCCCGTGCGGTGCGAGAAAAGTAAAGACCCGGGTTTAGGGGCCGTGCGGTGCGAGAAAAGTAAAGACACGGGTTTATGGGCCCGTGCGGTGCAGGAAAAGTAAAGACACGGGTTTATGGGCCCGTGCGGTGCGAGAAAGTAAAGACACGGGTTTATGGGCCCGTGCGGTGCGAAAAAGTAAAGACAACCGGGTTTATGGGCCCGTGCGGTGCGAGAAAAGTAAAGACACGGGTTTATTGGCCCGTGCGTGCGAGAAAAGTAAAGACAAACGGGTTTATGGGCCCGTGCGGTGCGAAAAGTAAAGACACGGGTTTATGGGCCCGTGCGGTGCGTGAAAAGTAAAGACACGGGTTTATGGGCCCGTGCGGTGCGAGAAAAGTAAAGACACGGTTTATGGCCCGTGCGGTGCGAGAAAAGTAAAGACACGGTTTATGGGCCCGTGCGTGGCGGAAAAGTAAAGACCCGGGTTTATGGGCCCGTGCGTGCGAGAAAAGTAAAGACACGGGTTTAGGGGCCCGTGCGGTGCGAGAAAAGTAAAGACACGGGTTTACGGGCCCGTGCGGTGCGAGAAAAGTAAAGACACGGGTTTATGGGCCCGTGCGGTGCGGAAAAGTAAAGACACGGGTTTATGGGCCCGTGCGGTGCGAGAAAAGTAAAGACACGGGTTTATGGGCCCGTGCGGTGCGAGAAAAGTAAAGACACGGGTTTAGGGCCCGTGCGGTGCAGAAAAGTAAAGACACGGGTTTATGGGCCCGTGCGGTGCGGAAAAGTAAAGACACGGGTTTATGGGCCCGTGCGGTGCGAGAAAAGTAAGACCCGGGTTTATGGGCCCGTGCGGTGCAGAAAAGTAAAGACACGGTTTTATGGGCCCGTGCGTTGCGAGAAAAGTAAAGACCCTGGTTTATGGGCCCGTGCGGTGCGAGAAAAGTAAAGACACGGGTTTATGGGCCCGTGCGGTGCGAGAAAAGTAAAGACACGGGTTTATGGGCCCGTGCGGTGCGAGAAAAGTAAAGACACGGGGTTTATGGGCCCGTGCGGTGCGAGAAAAGTAAGACACGGGTTTATGGCCCGTGCGGTGCGAGAAAAGTAAAGACCGGTTTATGGGCCCGTGCGGTGCGGAAAAGTAAAGACACCGGGTTTATGGGCCCGTGCGGTGCGGAAAAGTAAAGACACGGGTTTATGGGCCCGTGCGGTGCGCGAAAAG
>NW_022204446.1:0-11958 GCF_007655135.1 Punica granatum | reverse complement strand
ATAATGCGGACACGAAGTCCGGGGACCCGAAGTCCCTAAAGCGGTGAATGCTAGGCCGAAGCCCGTGGAAAGCAGTAAATGCGGACACGAAGTCCGGGGACCGGAAGTCCCAAAAGCAGTAAATGCAATGCCGAAGTCCGGGGACCCGAACACCCTAAGGCAGTAAATGCAAGGCCGAAGCCCGTGGAAAGCAGTAAATTCGGCCACGAAGTCCGGGGACTCGAAGTCCCTAAAGCAGTAAATGCTAGGCCGAAACCCGTGGAAAGCAGTAAATGCGGACACGAAGTCCGGGGACCCGAAGTCCCGAAAGCAGTGAATGCTAGGCCGAAACCCGTGGAAAGCAGCAAATGCGGACAAGAAGTCCGGGGACCCGAAGTCCCTAAAGCAGTGAATGCTAGGCCGAAGCCCGTGGAAAGCAGTAAATGCGGACACGAAATCCGGGGACCCGAAGTCCCTAAAGCAGTGAATGCTAGGCCGAAGCCCGTGGAAAGCAGTAAATGCGGACACGAAATCCGGGGACCTGAAGTCCCTAAAGCAGTGAATGCTAGGCCGAAGCCCGTGGAAAGCAGCAAATGCGGACACGAAGTCCGGGGACCCGAAGTCCCTAAAGCAGTGAATGCTTGGCCGAAGCCCGTGGACCCGAAGTCCCTAAAGCAGTGAATGCTAGGCCGAAGCCCGTGGAAAGCAGCAAATGCGGACACGAAGTCCGGGGACCCGAATTCCCTAAAGCAGTCAAAGCTAGGCCGAAGCCGTACGGAAAGCAGTAAATGCGGACACGAAGTCCGGGGACCCGAAGTCCCTAAAGCAGTGAATGCTAGGCCGAAGCCCGTGGAAAGCAGTAAATGCGGACACGAAGTCCGGGGACCCGAAGTCCTAAAGCAGTGAATGCTAGGCCGAACCCGTGAAAGCAGTAAATGCGGACACGAAGTCCGGGGACCCGAAGTCCCTAAAGCGGTGAATGCTAGGCCGAAGCCCGTGGAAAGCAGTAAATGCGGACACGAAGTCCGGGGACCCGAAGTCCCTAAAGCGTAAATGCTAGGCCGAAGCCCGTGGAAGCATAAATGCGGACACGAAGTCCGGGGACCCGAAGTCCCTAAAGCAGTGAATGCTAGGCCGAAGCCCGTGGAAAGCAGTAAATGCGGACACGAAGTCCGGGGACCCGAAGTCCCTAAAGAGCGTGAATGCTAGGGCCGAAGCCGTGGAAAGCAGCAAATGGACACGAAGTCCGGGGACCCGAAGTCCCTAAAGCAGTAAATGCTAGGCCGAAGCCCTGGACCCGAAGAAGGCAAGTAAATGCGGACACGAAGTCCGGGGACCCGAAGTCCCTAAAGCAGTAAATGCTAGGCCGAAGCCCGTGGAAAGCAGTAAATGCGGACACGAAGTCCGGGACCCGAAGTCCCTAAAGCAGTGAATGCTAGGCCGAAACCCGTGGAAAGCAGCAAATGCGGACAAGAAGTCCGGGGACCCGAAGTCCCTAAAGCAGTGAATGCTAGGCCGAAGCCCGTGGAAAGCAGTAAATGCGGACACGAAGTCCGGGGACCCGAAGTCCCTAAAGCAGTGAATGCTAGGCCGAAGCCCGTGGAAAGCAGTAAATGCGGACACAAAGTCCGGGGACCCGAAGTCCCTAAAGCAGTAAATGCTAGGCCGAACCCCGTGGAAAGCAGCAAATGCGGACAAGAAGTCCGGGGACCCGAAGTCCCTAAAGCAGTGAATGCTAGGCCGAACCACGTGGAAAGTAGTAAATGCGGACACGAAGTCCGGGGACCCGAAGTCCCTAAAGCGGTGAATGCTAGGCCGAAACCCGTGGAAAGCAGTAAATGCGGACACGAAGTCCGGAGACCGGAAGTCCCAAAAGCAGTAAATGCAATGCCGAAGTCCGGGGACCCGAACACCCTAAGGCAGTAAATCAAGGCCGAAGCCCGTGGAAAGCAGTAAATTCGGCCACGAAGTCCGGGGACTCGAAGTCCCTAAAGCAGTAAATGCTAGGCCGAAACCCGTGGAAAGCAGTAAATGCGGACACGAAGTCCGGGGACCCGAAGTCCCTAAAGCAGTAAATGCTAGGCCGAAACCCGTGGAAAGCAGCAAATGCGGACACGAAGTCCGGGGACCCGAAGTCCCTAAAGCAGTGAATGCTAGGCCGAAGCCCGTGGAAAGCAGTAAATGCGGACACGAAATCCGGGGACCCGAAGTCCCTAAAGCAGTGAATGCTAGGCCGAAGCCCGTGGAAAGCAGTAAATGCGGACACGAAGTCCGGGACCCGAAGTCCCTAAAGCAGTGAATGCTAGGCCGAAGCCCGTGGAAAGCAGCAAATGCGGACACGAAGTCCGGGGACCCGAAGTCCCTAAAGCAGTGAATGCTTGGCCGAAGCCCGTGGACCCGAAGTCCCTAAAGCAGTGAATGCTAGGCCGAAGCCCGTGGAAAGCAGCAAATGCGGACACGAAGTCCGGGGACCCGAATTCCCTAAAGCAGTCAAAGCTAGGCCGAAGCCTGTGGAAAGCAGTAAATGCGGACACGAAGTCCGGGGACCCGAAGGCCCTAAAGCAGTGAATGCTAGGCCGAAGCCCGTGGAAAGCAGTAAATGCGGACACGAAGTCCGGGGACCCGAAGTTCGTAAAGCAGTGAATGCTAGGCCGAAGCCCGTGGAAAGCAGTAAATGCGGACACGAAGTCCGGGTACCCGAAGTCCCTATAGCGGTAAATGCTAGGCCGAAGCCCGTGGAAAGCAGTAAATGCGGACACGAAGTCCGGGGACCCGAAGTCCCTAAAGCAGTAAATGCTAGGCCGAAGCCCGTGGAAAGCAGTAAATGCGGACACGAACTCCGGGACCCGAAGTCCCTAAAGCAGTGAATGCTAGGCCGAAGCCCGTGGAAAGCAGTAAATGCGGACACGAAGTCCGGGGACCCGAAGTCCCTAAAGCAGTGAATGCTAGGCCGAAGCCCGTGGAAAGCAGCAAATGCGGACACGAAGTCCGGGGACCGGAAGACCCAAAAGCAGTAAATGCAAGGCCGAAGTCCGGGGACTCGAAGACCCTAAGGCAGTAAATTCGGCCACGAAGTCCGGGGACCCGAAGTCCCTAAAGCAGTAAATGCTAGGCCGAAACCCTTGGAAAGCAGTAAATGCGGACACGAAGTCCGGGGACCCGAAGTCCCGAAAGCAGTGAATGCTAGGCCGAAACCCGTGGAAAGCAGCAAATGCGGACAAGAAGTCCGGGGACCCGAAGTCCCTAAAGCAGTGAATGCTAGGCCGAAGCCCGTGGAAAGCAGTAAATGCGGACACGAAGTCCGGGGACCCGAAGTCCCTAAAGCGGTGAATGCTAGGCCGAAGCCCGTGGAAAGCAGTAAATGCGGACACGAAGTCCGGGGACCCGAAGTCCCTAAAGCAGTGAATGCTAGGCCGAAGCCCGTGGAAAGCAGTAAATGCGGACACGAAGTCCGGGGACCCGAAGTCCCTAAAGCAGTGAATGCTAGGCCGAAGCCCGTGGAAAGCAGTAAATGCGGACACGAACTCCGGGACCCGAAGTCCCTAAAGCGGTGAATGCTAGGCCGAAGCCCGTGGAAAGCAGTAAATGCGGACACGAACTCCGGGACCCGAAGTCCCTAAAGCAGTGAATGCTAGGCCGAAGCCCGTGGAAAGCAGTAAATGCGGACACGAAGTCCGGGGACCCGAAGTCCCTAAAGCAGTGAATGCTAGGCCGAAGCCCGTGGAAAGCATAAATGCGGACACGAAGTCCGGGGACCCGAAGTCCCTAAAGCAGTGAATGCTAGGCCGAAGCCCGTGGAAAGCAGTAAATGCGGACACGAAGTCCGGGGACCCGAAGTCCGTAAAGCAGTGAATGCTAGGCCGAAGCCCGAGGAAAGCAGTAAATGCGGACACGAAGTCCGGGGACCCGAAGTCCCTAAAGCAGTGAATGCTAGGCCGAACCACGTGGAAAGTAGTAAATGCGGACACGAAGTCCGGGGACCCGAAGTCCCTAAAGCGGTGAATGCTAGGCCGAAGCCCGTGGAAAGCAGTAAATGCGGACACGAAGTCCGGGGACCCGAAGTCCCTAAAGCAGTGAATGCTAGGCCGAAGCCCGTGGAAAGCAGTAAATGCGGACACGAAGTCCGGGGACCCGAAGTCCCTAAAGCAGTGAATGCTAGGCCGAACCACGTGGAAAGTAGTAAATGCGGACACGAAGTCCGGGGACCCGAAGTCCCTAAAGCGGTGAATGCTAGGCCGAAGCCCGTGAAAAACAGTAAATGCGGACACGAAGTCCGGGGACCCGAAGTCCCTAAAGCGGTTAATGCTAGGCCGAAACCCGTGGAAAGCAGCAAATGCGGACACGAAGTCCGGGGACCCGAAGTCCCTAAAGCAGTGAATGCTAGGCCGAAGCCCGTGGAAAGCAGTAAATGCGGACACGAAGTCCGGGGACCCGAAGTCCGTAAAGCAGTGAATGCTAGGCCGAAGCCCGAGGAAAGCAGTAAATGCGGACACGAAGTCCGGGGACCCGAAGTCCCTAAAGCAGTGAATGCTAGGCCGAACCACGTGGAAAGTAGTAAATGCGGACACGAAGTCCGGGGACCCGAAGTCCCTAAAGCGGTGAATGCTAGGCCGAAGCCCGTGGAAAGCATAAATGCGGACACGAAGTCCGGGACCGAAGTCCCAAAGCAGTAATGCAATGCCGAAGTCCGGGGCCCGAACACCCTAAGGCAGTAAATGCAAGGCCGAAGCCCGTGAAAGCAGTAAATTGCCACGAAGTCCGGGGACCCGAAGTCCCTAAAGCAGTAATTGCTAGGCCGAAACCCGTGGAAAGCAGTAAATGCGGACACGAAGTCCGGGGACCCGAAGTCCCGAAAGCAGTGAATGCTAGGCCGAAACCCGTGGAAAGCAGCAAATGCGGACAAGAAGTCCGGGGACCCGAAGTCCCTAAAGCAGTGAATGCTAGGCCGAAGCCCGTGGAAAGCAGTAAATGCGGACACGAAGTCCGGGGACCCGAAGTCCCTAAAGCAGTGAATGCTAGGCCGAAGCCCGTGGAAAGCAGTAAATGCGGACACGAAATCCGGGGACCCGAAGTCCCTAAAGCAGTGAATGCTAGGCCGAAGCCCGTGGAAAGCAGCAAATGCGGACACGAATTCCGGGGACCCGAAGTCCCTAAAGCAGTGAATGCTAGGCCGAAGCCCGTGGAAAGCAGTAAATGCGGACACGAAGTCTGTGGTCCCGAAGTCCCTAAAGCAGTGAATGCTTGGCCGAAGCCCTAAGGCAGTAAATGCAAGGCCGAAGACCCTAAGGCAGTAAATGCAAGGCCGAAGCCCGTGGAAAGCAGTAAATTCGGCCACGAAGTCCGGGGACCCGAAGTCCCTAAAGCAGTAAATGCTAGGCCGAAACCCGTGGAAAGCAGTAAATGCGGACACGAAGTCCGGGGACCCGAAGTCCCTAAAGCAGTAAATGCTAGGCCGAAACCCGTGGAAAGCAGCAAATGCGGACGAGAAGTCCGGGGACCCGAAGTCCCTAAAGCAGTGAATGCTAGGCCGAACCACGTGGAAAGTAGTAAATGCGGACACGAAGTCCGGGGACCCGAAGTCCCTAAAGCGGTGAATGCTAGGCCGAAGCCCGTGGAAAGCAGTAAATGCGGACACGAAGTCCGGGGACCGAAGTCCCAAAAGCAGTAAATGCAATGCCGAAGTCCGGGGACCCGAACACCCTAAGGCAGTAAATGCAAGGCCGAAGCCCGTGGAAAGCAGTAAATTCGGCCACGAAGTCCGGGGACTCGAAGTCCCTAAAGCAGTAAATGCTAGGCCGAAACCCGTGGAAAGCAGTAAATGCGGACACGAAATCCGGGGACCTGAAGTCCCTAAAGCAGTGAATGCTAGGCCGAAGCCCGTGGAAAGCAGCAAATGCGGACACGAAGTCCGGGGACCCGAAGTCCCTAAAGCAGTGAATGCTTGGCCGAAGCCCGTGGACCCGAAGTCCCTAAAGCAGTGAATGCTAGGCCGAAGCCCGTGGAAAGCAGCAAATGCGGACACGAAGTCCGGGGACCCGAATTCCCTAAAGCTGTGAATGCTAGGCCGAAGCCCGTGGAAAGCAGTAAATGCGGACACGAAGTCCGGGTACCCGAAGTCCCTATAGCGGTAAATGCTAGGCCGAAGCCCGTGGAAAGCAGTAAATGCGGACACGAAGTCCGGGGACCCGAAGTCCCTAAAGCAGTGAATGCTAGGCCGAAGCCCGTGGAAAGCAGTAAATGCGGACACGAAGTCCGGGGACCCGAAGTCCCTAAAGCGGTAAATGCTAGGCCGAAGCCCGTGGAAAGCAGTAAATGCGGACACGAAGTCCGGGGACCCGAAGTCCCTAAAGCAGTAAATGCTAGGCCGAAGCCCGTGGAATGGAGTAAATGCGGACACGAAGTCCGGGACCCGAAGTCCCTAAAGTAGTGAATGCTAGGCCGAAACCCGTGGAAAGCAGTAAATGCGGACACGAAGTCCGGGGACCCGAAGTCCCTATAGCGGTAAATGCTAGGCCGAAGCCCGTGGAAAGCAGTAATGCGGACACGAAGTCCGGGGACCCGAAGTCCCTAAAGCAGTAAATGCTAGGCCGAAGTCCGGGGTCGAAGACAAGGGAGTAAATTCGGACACGAAGTCCGGGGACGAAGTCCCAAAGCAGTAATGCTAGGCCGAAACCCTTGGAAAGCAGTAAATGCGGACACGAAGTCCGGGGACCCGAAGTCCCTAAAGCAGTGAATGCTAGGCCGAAACCCGTGGAAAGCAGCAAATGCGGACACGAAGTCCGGGGACCCGAAGTCCCTAAAGCAGTGAATGCTAGGCCGAAGCCCGTGGAAAGCAGTAAATGCGGACACGAAGTCCGGGGACCCGAAGTCCCTAAAGCGGTGAATGCTAGGCCGAAGCCCGTGGAAAGCAGTAAATGCGGACACGAAGTCCGGGGACCCGAAGTCCCTAAAGCAGTGAATGCTAGGCCGAAGCCCGTGGAAAGCAGTAAATGCGGACACGAAGTCCGGGGACCCGAAGTCCGTAAAGCCGTGAATGCTAGGCCGAAGCCCCTGGAAAGCAGTAAATGCGGACACGAAGTCCGGGGACCCGAAGTCCCTAAAGCAGTGAATGCTAGGCCGAAGCCCGTGGAAAGCAGTAAATGCGGACACGAAGTCCGGGGACCCGAAGTCCCTATAGCGGTGAATGCTAGGCCGAAGCCCGTGGAAAGTAGTAAATGCGGACACGAAGTCCGGGGACCCGAAGTCCCCAAAGCGATAAATGCTAGGCCGAAACCCGTGGAAAGCAGTAAATGCGGACACGAAGTCCGGGACCCGAAGTCCCTAAAGCAGTGAATGCTAGGCCGAAGCCCGAGAAAAACAGTAAATGCGGACACGAAGTCCGAGGACCCGAAATCCCTAAAGCGGTGAATGCTAGGCCGAAGCCCGTGGAAAGCAGTAAATGCGGACACGAAGTCCGGGACCCGAATCCCTAAAGCAGTGAATGCTAGGCCGACCCGTGGAAAGCAGTAAATGCGGACACGAAGTCCGGGGACCCGAAGTCCCTAAAGCAGTGAATGCTAGGCCGAAGCCCGTGGAAAGCATAAATGCGGACACGAAGTCCGGGGACCCGAAGTCCCTAAAGCATGAATGCTAGGCCGAAGCCCGTGGAAGCAGTAAATGCGGACACGAAGTCCGGGGACCCGAAGTCCCTAAAGCAGTGAATGCTAGGCCGAAGCCCGTGGAAAGCAGTAAATGCGGACACGAAGTCCGGGGACCCGAAGTCCCTAAAGCGGTGAATGCTAGGCCGAAGCCCGTGGAAAACAGTAAATGCGGACACGAAGTCCGGGGACCCGAAGTCCCTAAAGCAGTGAATGCTAGGCCGAAACCCGTGGAAAGCAGCAAATGCGGACAAGAAGTCCGGGGACCCGAAGTCCCTAAAGTAGTGAATGCTAGGCCGAAGCCCGTGGAAAGCAGTAAATGCGGACACGAAATCCGGGGACCCGAAGTCCTTAAAGCAGTGAATGCTAGGCCGAAGCCCGTGGAAAGCAGTAAATGCGGACACGAACTCCGGGACCCGAAGTCCCTAAAGCAGTGAATGCTAGGCCGAAGCCCGTGGAAAGAAGCAAATGCGGACACGAAGTCCGGGGACCGGAAGTCCTAAAAGCAGTGAATGCTAGGCCGAAGCCCGTGGAAAGCATAAATGCGGACACGAAGTCCGGGGACCCGAAGTCCCAAAAGCAGTAAATGCAATGCCGAAGTCCGGGGACCCGAAGTCCCTAAAGCAGTAATGCTAGGCCGAAGCCGTGGAAAGCAGTAAATGCCACGAAGTCCGGGGACCCGAATCCCTAAAGCAGTGAATGCTAGGCCGAAGCCCGTGGAAAGCAGTAAATGCGGACACGAAATCCGGGGACCCGAAGTCCCTAAAGCAGTGAATGCTAGGCCGAAGCCCGTGGAAAGCAGTAAATGCGGACACGAAGTCCGGGGACCCGAAGTCCCTAAAGCAGTGAATGCTAGGCCGAAGCCCGTGGAAAGCAGTAAATGCGGACACGAAGTCCGGGGACCCGAAGTCCCTAAAGCAGTGAATGCTAGGCCGAAGCCCGTGGAAAGCAGTAAATGCGGACACGAACTCCGGGACCCGAAGTCCCTAAAGCAGTGAATGCTAGGCCGAAGCCCGTGGAAAGCAGCAAATGCGGACACGAAGTCCGGGGACCGAAGTCCCAAAGCAGTAAATGCAAGGCCGAAGCCGGGACTCGAAGACCAAGGCAGTAAATTCGGCACGAAGTCCGGGACCCGAAGTCCCTAAAGCAGTAAATGCTAGGCCGAACCCGTGGAAAGCAGTAAATGCGGACACGAAGTCCGGGGACCCGAAGTCCCGAAAGCAGTGAATGCTAGGCCGAAACCCGTGGAAAGCAGCAAATGCGGACAAGAAGTCCGGGGACCCGAAGTCCCTAAAGCAGTGAATGCTAGGCCGAAGCCCGTGGAAAGAAGTAAATGCGGACACGAAGTCCGGGGACCCGAAGTCCCTAAAGCGGTGAATGCTAGGCCGAAGCCCGTGGAAAGCAGTAAATGCAAACACGAAGTCCGGGGACCGGAAGTCCCAAAAGCAGTAAATGCAATGCCGAAGTCCGGGGACCCGAACAACCTAAGGCAGTAAATCAAGGCCGAAGCCCGTGGAAAGTAGTAAATTCGGCCACGAAGTCCGGGGACTCGAAGTCCCTAAAGCAGTAAATGCTAGGCCGAAGCCCGTGGAAAGCAGTAAATGCGGACACGAAATCCGGGGACCCGAAGTCCCTAAAGCAGTGAATGCTAGGCCGAAGCCCGTGGAAAGCAGTAAATGCGGACACGAAGTCCGGGGACCCGAAGTCCCTAAAGCAGTGAATGCTAGGCCGAAGCCCGTGGAAAGCAGTAAATGCGGACACGAAGTCCGGGGACCCGAAGTCCCTAAAGCAGTGAATGCTAGGCCGAAGCCCGTGAAAGCAGTAAATGCGGACACGAAGTCCGGGGACCCGAAGTCCCTAAGCAGTGAATGCTAGGCCGAAGCCCGTGAAAGCAGCAAATGCGGACACGAAGTCCGGGGACCCGAAGTCCCTAAAGCAGTGAATGCTAGGCCGAAGCCCGTGAAAGCAGTAAATCGGACACGAAGTCCGGACCCGAAGTCCCTAAAGCAGTGAATGCTAGGCCGAAGCCCGTGGAAAGCAAGCAAATGCGGACACGAAGTCCCGGGGACCGGAGTCCCAAAAGCAGTAAATGCGGCCGAAGTCCGGGGACCCGAAGTCCCTAAGGCAGTAAATGCAGGGCCGAAGCCCGTGGAAAGCAGTAAATCGGACACGAAGTCCGGGGACCCGAAGTCCCTAAAGCAGTAAATGCTAGGCCGAAACCCGTGGAAAGCAGTAAATGCGGACACGAAGTCCGGGACCCGAAGTCCCTAAAGCAGTGAATGCTAGGCCGAAGCCCGTGGAAAGCAGTAAATGCGGACACGAAATCCGGGGACCCGAAGTCCCTAAAGCAGTGAATGCTAGGCCGAAGCCCGTGGAAAGCAGTAAATGCGGACACGAAGTCCGGGGACCCGAAGTCCCTAAAGCAGTGAATGCTAGGCCGAAGCCCGTGGAAAGCAGTAAATGCGGACACGAAGTCCGGGGACCCGAAGTCCCGAAAGCAGTGAATGCTAGGCCGAAACCCGTGGAAAGCAGCAAATGCGGACAAGAAGTCCGGGGACCCGAAGTCCCTAAAGCAGTGAATGCTAGGCCGAAGCCCGTGGAATGCAGTAAATGCGGACACGAAGTCCGGGGAACCGAAGTCCCTGAAGCGATGAATGCTAGGCCGAAGCCTGTCGAAACCAGTAAATGCGGACACGAAGTCCGGGGACCCGAAGTCCCTAAAGCTGTAAATGCTAGGCCGAAACCCGTGGAAAGCAGCAAATGCGGACAAGAAGTCCGGGGACCCGAAGTCCCTAAAGCAGTGAATGCTAGGCCGAAGCCCGGGAAAGCAGTAAATGCGGACACGAAGTCCGGGGACCCGAAGTCCCTAAAGCAGTGAATGCTAGGCCGAAGCCCGTGGAAAGCAGTAAATGCGGACACGAAGTCCGGGACCCGAAGTCCCTAAAGCAGTAAATGCTAGGCCGAAGCCCGTGGAAAGCAGTAAATGCGGACACGAAATCCGGGGACCCGAAGTCCCTAAAGCAGTGAATGCTAGGCCGAAGCCCGTGGAAAGCAGTAAATGCGGACACGAAGTCCGGGACCCGAAGTCCCTAAAGCATGAATGCTAGGCCGAAGCCCGTGGAAAGCAGCAAATGCGGACACGAAGTCCGGGGACCGGAAGTCCCAAAAGCAGTAAATGCAAGAACGAAGTCCGGGGACCCGAAGTCCCCTAAGCAGTAATGCAAGGCCGAAGCCCGTGGAAAGCAGTAAATGCGGACACGAAGTCCGGGACCCGAAGTCCCTAAAGCAGAAATGCTAGGCCGAAGCCCGTGGAAACCAGGAAATGCGGACACGAAGTCCGTGGTCCCGAAGTCCCTAAAGCAGTGAATGCTAGGCCGAAGCCCGTGGAAAGCAGCAAATGCGGACACGAAGTCCGGGGACCCGAAGTCGCTAAAGCAGTAATTGCTAGGCCGAAGCCCGTGGAAAGCAGTAAATGCGGACACGAACTCCGGGACCCGAAGTCCCTAAAGCAGTGAATGCTAGGCCGAAGCCCGTGGAAAGCAGCAAATGCGGACACGAAGTCCGGGGACCCGAAGTCCCTAAAGCAGTGAATTCTAGGCCCGAAGCCCGTGGAAAGCATAAATGCGGACACGAAGTCCGGGGACCCGAAGTCCCTAAAGCAGTGAATGCTAGGCCGAAGCCCGTGAAAAGCAGTAAATGCGGACACGAAGTCCGGGGACCCGAAGTCCCTAAAGCATGAATGCTAGGCCGAAGCCCGTGGAAAGCAGTAAATGCGGACACGAAGTCCGGGGACCCGAAGTCCCTAAAGCGTGAATGCTAGGCCGAAGCCCGTGGAAAGCAGTAAATGCGGACACGAAGTCCGGGACCCGAAGTCCCTAAGCAGTGAATGCTAGGCCGAAGCCCGTGGAAAGCAGTAATGCGGACACGAAGTCCGGGGACCCGAAGTCCCTAAAGCGTGAATGCTAGGCCGAAACCCCCCTGGAAAGCAGGCAAATGCGGACAAGAAGTCCGGGGACCCGAAGTCCCTAAAGCAGTGAATGCTAGGCCGAACCACGTGGAAAGTAGTAAATGCGGACACGAAGTCCGGGGACCCGAAGTCCCTAAAGCGGTGAATGCTAGGCCGAAGCCCGTGGAAAGCAGTAAATGCGGACACGAAGTCCGGGGACCCGAAGTCCCTAAAGCAGTGAATGCTAGGCCGAAGCCCGTGGAAAGCAGTAAATGCGGACACGAAGTCCGGGGACCCGAAGTCCCTAAAGCGTGAAATGCTAGGCCGAAGCCCGTGGAAAGCAGTAAATGCGGACACGAAGTCCGGGGACCGGAAGTCCCAAAAGCAGTAAATGCA
>NW_022204445.1:0-29172 GCF_007655135.1 Punica granatum | reverse complement strand
CCGAAGTCGGGGACCCGAAGTCCCTAAGGCAGTAATGCTAGGCCGAAGCCCGTGGAAAGCAGTAAATGCGGACACGAAGTCCGGGGACCCGAAGTCCCTAAAGCAGTAAATGCTAGGCCGAAGCCCGTGGAAAGCAGTAAATGCGGACACGAAGTCCGGGGACCCGAAGTCCCTAAAGCAGTGAATGCTAGGCCGAAACCCGTGGAAAGCAGTAAATGCGGACACGAAGTCCGGGGACCGAAGTCCCTAAAGCAGTGAATGCTAGGCCGAAGCCGTGGAAAGCAGTAAATGCGGACACGAAGTCCGGGGACCCGAAGTCCCTAAAGCAGTGAATGCTAGGCCGAAGCCGTGGAAAGCAGTAAATGCGGACACGAAGTCCGGGGACCCGAAGTCCCTAAAGCAGTGAATGCTAGGCCGAAGCCCGTGAAAAGCAGTAAATGCGGACACGAAGTCCGGGGACCCGAAGTCCCTAAAGCAGTGAATGCTAGGCCGAAGCCCGTGGAAAGCAGTAAATGCGGACACGAAGTCCGGGACCGAAGTCCCTAAAGCAGTGAATGCTAGGCCGAAGCCCGTGGAAAGCAGTAAATGCGGACACGAAGTCCGGGGACCCGAAGTCCCTAAAGCAGTGAATGCTAGGCCGAAGCCCGTGGAAAGCAGTAAATGCGGACACGAAGTCCGGGGACCCGAAGTCCCTAAAGCAGTGAATGCTAGGCCGAACCCCGTGGAAAGCAGTAAATGCGGACACGAAGTCCGGGGACCCGAAGTCCCTAAAGCGGTGAATGCTAGGCCGAAACCCGTGGAAAGCAGTAAATGCGGACACGAAGTCCGGGGACCCGAAGTCCCTAAAGCAGTAAATGCTATGCCGAAGCCCGTGGAAAGCAGTAAATGCGGACACGAAGTCCGGGGACCCGAAGTCCCAAAGCAGTAAATGCGGCCGAAGTCCGGGGACCGAAGACCCTAAGGCAGTAAATGCAAGGCCGAAGCCCGTGGAAAGCAGTAAATTCGGACACGAAGTCCGGGGACCCGAAGTCCCTAAAGCAGTAAATGCTAGGCCGAAACCCGTGGAAAGCAGTAAATGCGGACACGAAGTCCGGGGACCCGAAGTCCCTAAAGCAGTGAATGCTAGGCCGAAGCCCGTGGAAAGCAGTAAATGCGGACAAGAAGTCCGGGGACCCGAAGTCCCTAAAACAGTGAATGCTAGGCCGAACCACGTGGAAAGTAGTAAATGCGGACACGAAGTCCGGGGACCCGAAGTCCCTAAAGCGGTGAATGCTAGGCCGAAGCCCGTGGAAAGCAGTAAATTCGGCCACGAAGTCCGGGGACTCGAAGTCCCTAAAGCAGTAAATGCTAGGCCGAAACCCGTGGAAAGCAGTAAATGCGGACACGAAGTCCGGGGACCCGAAGTCCCGAAAGCAGTGAATGCTAGGCCGAAACCCGTGGAAAGCAGCAAATGCGGACAAGAAGTCCGGGGACCCGAAGTCCATAATGCAGTGAATGCTAGGCCGAAACCCGTGGAAAGCAGCAAATGCGGACACGAAGTCGGGGACCCGAAGTCCCTAAAGCAGTGAATGCTAGGCCGAAGCCCGTGGAAAGCAGTAAATGCGGACACGAAGTCCGGGGACCCGAAGTCCCTAAAGCAGTGAATGCTAGGCCGAACCCCGTGGAAAGCAGTAAATGCGGACACGAAGTCCGGGGACCCGAAGTCCCTAAAGCAGTGAATGCTAGGCCGAAGCCCGTGGAAAGCAGTAAATGCGGACACGAAGTCCGGGACCCGAAGTCCCTAAAGCGTGAATGCTAGGCCGAAGCCCGTGGAAAGCAGTAAATGCGGACACGAAGTCCGGGGACCCGAAGTCCCTAAAGCAGTGAATGCTAGGCCGAAGCCGTGGAAAGCAGTAAATGCGGACACGAAGTCCGGGACCCGAAGTCCCTAAAGCAGTGAATGCTAGGCCGAAGCCCGTGGAAAGCAGTAAATGCGGACACGAAGTCCGGGGACCCGAAGTCCCTAAAGCAGTGAATGCTAGGCCGAAGCCCGTGGAAAGCAGTAAATGCGGACACGAAGTCCGGGGACCCGAAGTCCCTAAAGCAGTAAATGCTAGGCCGAAGCCCGGGGACCCGAAAGACCGAAAACCCAAAGGCAGTGAATGCTAGGCCGAAGCCCGTGGAAAGCAGTAAATGCGGACACGAAGTCCGGGGACCCGAAGTCCCTAAAGCAGTAAATGCTAGGCCAAAACCCGTGGAAAGCAGTAAATGCGGACACGAAGTCCGGGTACCCGAAGTCCCTAAAGCAGTAAATGCTAGGCCGAAACATGTGGAAAGCAGTAAATGCGGACACGAAGTCCGGGGACCCGAAGTCCCTAAAGCAGTGAATGCTAGGCCGAAGCCCGTGGAAAGCAGTAAATGCGGACACGAAGTCCGGGGACCCGAAGTCCCTAAAGCAGTGAATGCTAGGCCGAAGCCCGTGAAAAGCAGTAAATGCGGACACGAAGTCCGGGGACCCGAAGTCCCTAAAGCAGTGAATGCTAGGCCGAAGCCCGTGGAAAGCAGTAAATGCGGACACGAAGTCCGGGGACCCGAAGTCCCTAAAGCAGTGAATGCTAGGCCGAAGCCCGTGGAAAGCAGTAAATGCGGACACGAAGTCCGGGACCCGAAGTCCCTAAAGCAGTGAATGCTAGGCCGAAGCCCGTGGAAAGCAGTAAATGCGGACACGAAGTCCGGGGACCCGAAGTCCCTAAAGCAGTGAATGCTAGGCCGAAGCCCGTGGAAAGCAGTAAATGCGGACACGAAGTCCGGGGACCCGAAGTCCCTAAAGCAGTGAATGCTAGGCCGAAGCCCGTGGAAAGCAGTAAATGCGGACACGAAGTCCGGGGACCCGAAGTCCCTAAAGCAGTAAATGCTAGGCCGAAGCCCGTGGAAAGCAGTAAATGCGGACACGAAGTCGGGGACCGAAGTCCCTAAAGCAGTGAATGCTAGGCCGAAGCCCGTGGAAAGCAGTAAATGCGGACACGAAGTCCGGGGACCCGAAGTCCCAAAAAGCAGCGAAAGGCAAGGCGGCCGAAGTCCGGGGACCCGAAGTCCCTAAAGCAGTAAATGCTAGGCCGAAGCCCGTGGAAAGCAGTAAATGCGGACACGAAGTCCGGGGACCCGAAGTCCCTAAAGCAGGAATGCTAGGCCGAAGCCCGTGGAAAGCAGTAAATGCGGACACGAAGTCCGGGGACCCGAAGTCCCTAAAGCAGTGAATGCTAGGCCGAAGCCCGTGGAAAGTAGTAAATGCGGACACGAAGTCGGGGACCCGAAGTCCCTAAAGCAGTGAATGCTAGGCCGAAGCCCGTGGAAAGCAGTAAATGCGGACACGAAGTCCGGGGACCCGAAGTCCCTAAAGCAGTGAATGCTAGGCCGAAAACCGTGGAAAGCAGTAAATGCGGACACGAAGTCCGGGGACCCGAAGTCCCTAAAGCAGTGAATGCTAGGCCGAAGCCCGTGGAAAGCAGTAAATGCGGACACGAAGTCCGGGGACCCGAAGTCCCTAAAGCAGTGAATGCTAGGCCGAAGCCGTGGAAAGCAGTAAATGCGGACACGAAGTCCGGGGACCCGAAGTCCCTAAAGCAGTGAATGCTAGGCCGAAGCCCGTGGAAAGCAGTAAATGCGGACACGAAGTCCGGGGACCCGAAGTCCCTAAAGCAGTGAATGCTAGGCCGAAGCCCGTGGAAAGCAGTAAATGCGGACACGAAGTCCGGGGACCCGAAGTCCCTAAAGCAGTGAATGCTAGGCCGAAGCCCGTGGAAAGCAGTAAATGCGGACACGAAGTCCGGGGACCCGAAGTCCCTAAAGCAGTGAATGCTAGGCCGAAGCCCGTGGAAAGCAGTAAATGCGGACACGAAGTCCGGGGACCCGAAGTCCCTAAAGCAGTGAATGCTAGGCCGAAGCCCGTGGAAAGCAGCAAATGCGGACACGAAGTCCGGGGACCGGAAGTCCCAAAAGCAGTAAATGCAAGGCCGAAGTCCGGGGACCCGAAGACCCTAAGGCAGTAAATGCAAGGCCGAAGCCCGTGGAAAGCAGTAAATTCGGCCACGAAGTCCGGGACCCGAAGTCCCTAAAGCAGTAAATGCTAGGCCGAAACCCGTGGAAAGCAGTAAATGCGGACACGAAGTCCGGGGACCCGAAGTCCCTAAAGCAGTGAATGCTAGGCCGAAACCCGTGGAAAGCAGTAAATGCGGACACGAAATCCGGGGACCCGAAGTCCCTAAAGCAGTGAATGCTAGGCCGAAGCCCGTGGAAAGCAGTAAATGCGGACACGAAGTCCGGGACCCGAAGTCCCTAAAGCAGTGAATGCTAGGCCGAAGCCCGTGGAAAGCAGTAAATGCGGACACGAAGTCCGGGGACCCGAAGTCCCTAAAGCAGTGAATGCTAGGCCGAAGCCCGTGGAAAGCAGTAAATGCGGACACGAAGTCCGGGGACCCGAAGTCCCTAAAGCAGTGAATGCTAGGCCGAAGCCCGTGGAAAGCAGTAAATGCGGACACGAACTCCGGGACCCGAAGTCCCTAAAGCAGTGAATGCTAGGCCGAAGCCCGTGGAAAGCAGTAAATGCGGACACGAAGTCCGGGGACCCGAAGTCCCTAAAGCAGTAAATGCTAGGCCGAAGCCCGTGGAAAGCAGTAAATGCGGACACGAACTCCGGGACCCGAAGTCCCTAAAGCAGTGAATGCTAGGCCGAAGCCCGTGGAAAGCAGTAAATGCGGACACGAACTCCGGGACCCGAAGTCCCTAAAGCAGTGAATGCTAGGCCGAAGCCGTGGAAAGCAGTAAATGCGGACACGAAGTCCGGGACCCGAAGTCCCTAAAGCAGTGAATGCTAGGCCGAAGCCCGTGGAAAGCAGTAAATGCGGACACGAAGTCGGGGACCGAAGTCCCAAAAGCAGTAAATGCTAGGCCGAAGTCGGGGACCCGAAGACCCTAAAGCAGTAAACTAGGCCGAAGCCCGTGGAAAGCAGTAAATGCGGACACGAAGTCGGGGACCCGAAGTCCTAAAGCAGTGAATGCTAGGCCGAAGCCCGTGGAAAGCAGCAAATGCGGACACGAAGTCCGGGGACCCGAAGTCCCTAAAGCAGTGAATGCTAGGCCGAAGCCCGTGGAAAGCAGTAAATGCGGACACGAAGTCCGGGACCCGAAGTCCCTAAAGCAGTGAATGCTAGGCCGAAGCCGTGGAAAGCAGTAAATGCGGACACGAAGTCCGGGGACCCGAAGTCCCTAAAGCAGTGAATGCTAGGCCGAAACCCGTGGAAAGCAGTAAATGCGGACACGAAGTCCGGGGACCCGAAGTCCCTAAAGCAGTGAATGCTAGGCCGAAACCGTGGAAAGCAGTAAATGCGGACACGAAGTCCGGGGACCCGAAGTCCCTAAAGCAGTGAATGCTAGGCCGAAGCCCGTGGAAAGCAGTAAATGCGGACACGAAGTCCGGGGACCCGAAGTCCCTAAAGCAGTGAATGCTAGGCCGAAGCCCGTGGAAAGCAGTAAATGCGGACACGAAGTCCGGGGACCCGAAGTCCCTAAAGCAGTGAATGCTAGGCCGAAGCCCGTGGAAAGCAGTAAATGCGGACACGAAGTCCGGGGACCCGAAGTCCCTAAAGCAGTGAATGCTAGGCCGAAGCCCGTGAAAAGCAGTAAATGCGGACACGAAGTCCGGGGACCCGAAGTCCCTAAAGCGGTAAATGCTAGGCCGAAGCCCGTGGAAAGCAGTAAATGCGGACACGAAGTCCGGGGACCCGAAGTCCCTAAAGCAGTGAATGCTAGGCCGAAACCCGTGGAAAGCAGCAAATGCGGACAAGAAGTCCGAGGACCCGAAGTCCCTAAAGCAGTGAATGCTAGGCCGAAGCCCGTGGAAAGCAGTAAATGCGGACACGAAATCCGGGGACCCGAAGTCCCTAAAGCAGTGAATGCTAGGCCGAAGCCCGTGGAAAGCAGTAAATGCGGACACGAAGTCCGGGGACCCGAAGTCCCTAAAGCAGTGAATGCTAGGCCGAAACCCGTGGAAAGCAGCAAATGCGGACAAGAAGTCCGGGGACCCGAAGTCCCTAAAGCAGTGAATGCTAGGCCGAAGCCCGTGGAAAGCAGTAAATGCGGACACGAAGTCCGGGGACCGAAGTCCAAAAGCAGTAAATGCATGGCCGAAGTCCGGGGACCCGAAGACCCTAAGGCAGTAAATGCAAGGCCGAAGCCCGTGGAAAGCAGTAAATGCGGACACGAAGTCCGGGGACCCGAAGTCCCTAAAGCAGTGAATGCTAGGCCGAAACCCGTGGAAAGCAGTAAATGCGGACACGAAGTCCGGGGACCCGAAGTCCCTAAAGCAGTGAATGCTAGGCCGAAGCCCGTGGAAAGCAGTAAATGCGGACACGAAGTCCGGGGACCCGAAGTCCCTAAAGCAGTGAATGCTAGGCCGAAGCCCGTGGAAAGCAGTAAATGCGGACACGAAGTCCGGGGACCCGAAGTCCCTAAAGCAGTGAATGCTAGGCCGAAGCCCGTGGAAAGCAGTAAATGCGGACACGAAGTCCGGGGACCCGAAGTCCCTAAAGCAGTGAATGCTAGGCCGAAGCCCGTGGAAAGCAGTAAATGCGGACACGAAGTCCGGGGACCCGAAGTCCCTAAAGCAGTGAATGCTAGGCCGAAGCCCGTGGAAAGCAGTAAATGCGGACACGAAGTCGGGGACCCGAAGTCCCTAAAGCAGTGAATGCTAGGCCGAAGCCCGTGGAAAGCAGTAAATGCGGACACGAAATCCGGGGACCCGAAGTCCCTAAAGCAGTGAATGCTAGGCCGAAGCCCGTGGAAAGCAGTAAATGCGGACACGAAGTCGGGGACCGAAGTCCCTAAAGCAGTGAATGCTAGGCCGAAGCCCGTGGAAAGCAGTAAATGCGGACACGAAGTCGGGGACCCGAAGTCCCTAAAGCAGTGAATGCTAGGCCGAAGCCCGTGGAAAGCAGTAAATGCGGACACGAAGTCCGGGGACCCGAAGTCCCTAAAGCAGTGAATGCTAGGCCGAAGCCCGTGGAAAGCAGTAAATGCGGACACGAAGTCCGGGGACCCGAAGTCCCTAAAGCAGTGAATGCTAGGCCGAAGCCCGTGGAAAGAAGTAAATGCGGACACGAAGTCCAGGGACCCCAAGTCCCTAAAGCAGTCAATGCTAGGCCGAAGCCCGTGGAAAGCAGTAAATGCGGACACGAAATCTGGGGAACCGAAGTCCCTAAAGCAGTGAATGCTAGGACGAAGCCCGTGGAAAGGAAGAAATGCGGACACGAAGTCCGGGGACCCGAAGTCCGTAAAGCAGTGAATGCTAGGCCGAAGTCCGGGGACCCGAAGACCCTAAGGCAGTAAATCAAGGCCGAAGCCCGTGGAAAGCAGTAAATGCGGACACGAAGTCCGGGGACCCGAAGTCCCTAAAGCAGTGAATGCTAGGCCGAAGCCCGTGGAAAGCAGTAAATGCGGACACGAAGTCCGGGGACCCGAAGTCCCTAAAGAAGTGAATGCTAGGCCGAAACCCGTGGAAAGCAGTAAATGCGGACACGAAGTCCGGGGACCCGAAGTTCGTAAAGCAGTGAATGCTAGGCCGAAGCCCGTGGAAAGCAGTAAATGCGGAAACGAACTCCGGGACCCGAAGTCCCCAAAGCAGTGAATGCTAGGCCGAAGCCCGTCGAAAGCAGTAAATGCGGACACGAAGTCCGGGGACCCGAAGTCCCTAAAGCTGTAAATGCTAGGCCGAAGCCCGTGGAAAGCAGTAAATGCGGACACGAAGTCCGGGGACCGAAGTCCCTAAAGCAGTGAATGCTAGGCCGAAGCCCGTGGAAAGCAGTAAATGCGGACACGAAGTCCGGGACCCGAAGTCCCTAAAGCAGTGAATGCTAGGCCGAAGCCCGTGGAAAGCAGTAAATGCGGACACGAAGTCCGGGGACCCGAAGTCCCTAAAGCAGTGAAGCTAGGCCGAAGCCCGTGGAAAGCAGTAAATGCGGACACGAAGTCCGGGGACCCGAAGTCCCTAAAGCAGTGAATGCTAGGCCGAAGCCCGTGGAAAGCAGTAAATGCGGACACGAAGTCCGGGGACCCGAAGTCCCTAAAGCAGTAAATGCTAGGCCGAAGCCCGTGGAAAGCAGTAAATGCGGACACGAACTCCGGGACCCGAAGTCCCTAAAGCAGTGAATGCTAGGCCGAAGCCCGTGGAAAGCAGCAAATGCGGACACGAAGTCCGGGGACCGGAAGTCCCAAAAGCAGTAAATGCAAGGCCGAAGTCCGGGGACCCGAAGACCCTAAGGCAGTAAATGCAAGGCCGAAGCCCGTGGAAAGCAGTAAATTCGGCCACGAAGTCCGGGGACCCGAAGTCCCTAAAGCAGTGAATGCTAGGCCGAAACCCGTGGAAAGCAGTAAATGCGGACACGAAGTCCGGGGACCCGAAGTCCCTAAAGCAGTGAATGCTAGGCCGAAGCCCGTGGAAAGCAGTAAATGCGGACACGAAGTCCGGGGACCCGAAGTCCCTAAAGCAGTGAATGCTAGGCCGAAGCCCGTGGAAAGCAGTAAATGCGGACACGAAGTCCGGGGACCCGAAGTCCCTAAAGCAGTGAATGCTAGGCCGAAGCCCGTGGAAAGCAGTAAATGCGGACACGAAGTCCGGGGACCCGAAGTCCCTAAAGCAGTGAATGCTAGGCCGAAGCCCGTGGAAAGCAGTAAATGCGGACACGAAGTCCGGGGACCGAAGTCCCTAAAGCAGTAAATGCAAGCAAGGACGAAGTCCGGGGACCCGAAGTCCCTAAAGCAGTAAATGCTAGGCCGAAGCCCGTGGAATGGAGTAAATGCGGACACGAAGTCCGGGACCCGAAGTCCCTAAAGTAGTGAATGCTAGGCCGAAACCCGTGGAAAGCAGTAAATGCGGACACGAAGTCCGGGGACCCGAAGTCCCTATAGCGGTAAATGCTAGGCCGAAGCCCGTGGAAAGCAGTAAATGCGGACACGAAGTCCGGGGACCCGAAGTCCGTAAAGGAGTGAATGCTAGGCCGAAGCCCGTGGAAAGCAGTAAATGCGGACACGAAGTCCGGAGACCCGAAGTCCCTAAAGCAGTGAATGCTAGGCCGAAGCCCGTGGAAAGCAGTAAATGCGGACACGAAGTCCGGGGACCCGAAGTCCCTAAAGCAGTGAATGCTAGGCCGAAGCCCGTGGAAAGCAGTAAATGCGGACACGAAGTCCGGGGACCCGAAGTCCCTAAAGCAGTGAATGCTAGGCCGAAGCCCGTGGAAAGCAGTAAATGCGGACACGAAGTCCGGGACCCGAAGTCCCTAAAGCAGTGAATGCTAGGCCGAAGCCCGTGGAAAGCAGCAAATGCGGACACGAAGTCCGGGGACCCGAAGTCCCTAAAGCAGTGAATGCTAGGCCGAAGCCCGTGGAAAGCAGCAAATGCGGACACGAAGTCCGGGGACCGGAAGTCCCAAAAGCAGTAAATGCAAGGCCGAAGTCCGGGGACCCGAAGAACCTAAGGCAGTAAATGCAAGGCCGAAGCCCGTGGAAAGCAGTAAATGCGGACACGAAGTCCGGGGACCCGAAGTCCCTAAAGCAGTGAATGCTAGGCCGAAGCCCGTGGAAAGCAGTAAATGCGGACACGAAGTCCGGGGACCCGAAGTCCCTAAAGCAGTGAATGCTAGGCCGAAGCCCGTGGAAAGCAGTAAATGCGGACACGAAGTCCGGGGACCCGAAGTCCCTAAAGCAGTGAATGCTAGGCCGAAACCCGTGGAAAGCAGTAAATGCGGACACGAAGTCCGGGGACCCGAAGTCCCTAAAGCAGTGAAATGCTAGGCCGAAGCCCGTGGAAAGCAGTAAATGCGGACACGAAGTCGGGGACCCGAAGTCCCTAAAGCAGTGAATGCTAGGCCGAAGCCCGTGGAAAGCAGTAAATGCGGACACGAAGTCCGGGGACCGAAGTCCCCAAAAAGCAGGAAATGCAAGGCCGAAGTCGGGGACCCGAAGACCTAAAGCAGTGAATGCTAGGCCGAAGCCCGTGGAAAGCAGTAAATGCGGACACGAAGTCCGGGGACCCGAAGTCCCTAAAGCAGTGAATGCTAGGCCGAACCCGTGGAAAGCAGTAAATGCGGACACGAAGTCCGGGGACCCGAAGTCCCTAAAGCAGTGAATGCTAGGCCGAAACCCGTGGAAAGCAGTAAATGCGGACACGAAGTCCGGGGACCCGAAGTCCCTAAAGCAGTGAATGCTAGGCCGAAGCCCGTGGAAAGCAGTAAATGCGGACACGAAGTCCGGGGACCCGAAGTCCCTAAAGCAGTGAATGCTAGGCCGAAGCCCGTGGAAAGCAGTAAATGCGGACACGAAGTCCGGGGACCCGAAGTCCCTAAAGCAGTGAATGCTAGGCCGAAAGCCGTGGAAAGCAGTAAATGCGGACACGAAGTCCGGGGACCCGAAGTCCCTAAAGCAGTGAATGCTAGGCCGAAGCCCGTGGAAAGCAGTAAATGCGGACACGAAGTCCGGGGACCCGAAGTCCCTAAAGCGTGAATGCTAGGCCGAAGCCCGTGGAAAGCAGTAAATGCGGACACGAAGTCCGGGGACCCGAAGTCCCTAAAGCAGTGAATGCTAGGCCGAAGCCCGTGGAAAGCAGTAAATGCGGACACGAAGTCCGGGGACCCGAAGTCCCTAAAGCGGTGAATGCTAGGCCGAAACCGTGGAAAGCAGTAAATGCGGACACGAAGTCCGGGGACCCGAAGTCCCTAAAGCAGTGAATGCTAGGCCGAAACCGTGGAAAGCAGTAAATGCGGACACGAAGTCCGGGGACCCGAAGTCCCTAAAGCAGTGAATGCTAGGCCGAAGCCCGTGGAAAGCAGTAAATGCGGACACGAAGTCCGGGGACCGAAGTCCCAAAGCAGTAAATGCATGGCCGAAGTCGGGGACCCGAAGACCTAAGGCAGTAATGCTAGGCCGAAGCCGTGGAAAGCAGTAAATGCGGACACGAAGTCCGGGGACCCGAAGTCCCTAAAGCAGTGAATGCTAGGCCGAAACCCGTGGAAAGCAGTAAATGCGGACACGAAGTCCGGGGACCCGAAGTCCCTAAAGCAGTGAATGCTAGGCCGAAACCCGTGGAAAGCAGTAAATGCGGACACGAAGTCCGGGGACCCGAAGTCCCTAAAGCAGTGAATGCTAGGCCGAAGCCCGTGGAAAGCAGTAAATGCGGACACGAAGTCCGGGGACCCGAAGTCCCTAAAGCAGTGAATGCTAGGCCGAAGCCCGTGGAAAGCAGTAAATGCGGACACGAAGTCCGGGGACCCGAAGTCCCTAAAGCAGTGAATGCTAGGCCGAAACCCGTGGAAAGCAGTAAATGCGGACACGAAGTCCGGGGACCCGAAGTCCCTAAAGCAGTGAATGCTAGGCCGAAGCCCGTGGAAAGCAGTAAATGCGGACACGAAGTCCGGGGACCCGAAGTCCCTAAAGCAGTGAATGCTAGGCCGAAGCCCGTGGAAAGCAGTAAATGCGGACACGAAGTCGGGGGACCCGAAGTCCCTAAAGCAGTGAATGCTAGGCCGAAGCCCGTGGAAAGCAGTAAATGCGGACACGAAGTCCGGGGACCCGAAGTCCCTAAAGCAGTGAATGCTAGGCCGAAGCCCGTGGAAAGCAGTAAATGCGGACACGAAGTCCGGGGACCCGAAGTCCCTAAAGCAGTGAATGCTAGGCCGAAACCCGTGAAAAACAGTAAATGCGGACACGAAGTCCGGGGACCCGAAGTCCCTAAAGCAGTGAATGCTAGGCCGAAGCCCGTGGAAAGCAGCAAATGCGGACACGAAGTCCGGGGACCCGAAGTCCCTAAAGCAGTGAATGCTAGGCCGAAGCCCGTGGAAAGCAGTAAATGCGGACACGAAGTCCGGGGACCCGAAGTCCCTAAAGCATTCCGAAGTCCGGGGACCCGAAGTCCCTAAAGCAGTGAATGCTAGGCCGAAGCCCGTGGAAAGCAGTAAATGCGGACACAAAGTCCGGGGACCCGAAGTCCCTAAAGCAGTAAATGCTAGGCCGAACCCCGTGGAATGCAGCAAATGCGGACAAGAAGTCCGGGGACCCGAAGTCCCTAAAGCAGTGAATGCTAGGCCGAAGCCCGTGGAAAGCAGTAAATGCGGACACGAACTCCGGGACCCGAAGTCCCTAAAGCAGTGAATGCTAGGCCGAAGCCCGTGGAAAGCAGTAAATGCGGACCCGAAGTCACTGGGTACCCGAAGTCCCTATAGCGGTAAATGCTAGGCCGAAGCCCGTGGAAAGCAGTAAATGCGGACACGAAGTCCGGGGACCCGAAGTCCCTAAAGCAGTGAATGCTAGGCCGAAGCCCGTGGAAAGCAGTAAATGCGGACACGAAGTCCGGGGACCCGAAGTCCCTAAAGCAGTGAATGCTAGGCCGAAACCCGTGGAAAGCAGTAAATGCGGACACGAAGTCCGGGGACCCGAAGTCCCTAAAGCAGTGAATGCTAGGCCGAAGCCCGTGGAAAGCAGTAAATGCGGACACGAAGTCCGGGGACCCGAAGTCCCTAAAGCAGTGAATGCTAGGCCGAAGCCCGTGGAAAGCAGTAAATGCGGACACGAAGTCCGGGGACCCGAAGTCCCTAAAGCAGTGAATGCTAGGCCGAAGCCCGTGGAAAGCAGTAAATGCGGACACGAAGTCCGGGGACCCGAAGTCCCTAAAGCAGTGAATGCTAGGCCGAAGCCCGTGGAAAGCAGTAAATGCGGACACGAAGTCCGGGGACCCGAAGTCCCTAAAGCAGTGAATGCTAGGCCGAAGCCCGTGGAAAGCAGTAAATGCGGACACGAAGTCCGGGGACCCGAAGTCCCTAAAGCAGTGAATGCTAGGCCGAAGCCCGTGGAAAGCAGTAAATGCGGACACGAAGTCCGGGGACCCGAAGTCCTAAAGCAGTGAATGCTAGGCCGAAGCCCGTGGAAAGCAGTAAATGCGGACACGAAGTCGGGGACCCGAAGTCCTAAAGCAGTGAATGCTAGGCCGAAGCCCGTGGAAAGCAGTAAATGCGGACACGAAGTCCGGGGACCCGAAGTCCCTAAAGCAGTGAATGCTAGGCCGAAGCCCGTGGAAAGCAGTAAATGCGGACACGAAGTCCGGGGACCCGAAGTCCCTAAAGCAGTAAATGCTAGGCCGAAGCCCGTGGAAAGCAGTAAATGCGGACACGAAGTCCGGGGACCCGAAGTCCCTAAAGCGGTAAATGCTAGGCCGAAGCCCGTGGAAAGCAGTAAATGCGGACACGAACTCCGGGTACCCGAAGTCCCTAAAGCAGTGAATGCTAGGCCGAAGCCCGTGGAAAGCAGTAAATGCGGACACGAAGTCCGGGGACCCGAAGTCCCTAAAGCAGTGAATGCTAGGCCGAAACCCGTGGAAAGCAGTAAATGCGGACACGAAGTCCGGGGATCCGAAGTTCGTAAAGCAGTGAATGCTAGGCCGAAGCCCGTGGAAAGCAGTAAATGCGGACACGAAGTCCGGGTACCCGAAGTCCCTATAGCGGTAAATGCTAGGCCGAAGCCCGTGGAAAGCAGTAAATGCGGACACGAAGTCCGGGGACCCGAAGTCCCTAAAGCAGTGAATGCTAGGCCGAAGCCCGTGGAAAGCAGTAAATGCGGACACGAAGTCCGGGACCCGAAGTCCCTAAAGCAGTGAATGCTAGGCCGAACCCGTGGAAAGCAGTAAATGCGGACACGAAGTCCGGGGACCCGAAGTCCCTAAAGCAGTGAATGCTAGGCCGAAGCCCGTGGAAAGCAGTAAATGCGGACACGAAGTCCGGGGACCCGAAGTCCCTAAAGCAGTGAATGCTAGGCCGAAACCCGTGGAAAGCAGTAAATGCGGACACGAAGTCCGGGGACCCGAAGTCCCTAAAGCAGTGAATGCTAGGCCGAAACCCGTGGAAAGCAGTAAATGCGGACACGAAGTCCGGGGACCCGAAGTCCCTAAAGCAGTGAATGCTAGGCCGAAGCCGTGGAAAGCAGTAAATGCGGACACGAAGTCCGGGGACCCGAAGTCCCTAAAGCAGTGAATGCTAGGCCGAAGCCCGTGGAAAGCAGTAAATGCGGACACGAAGTCCGGGGACCCGAAGTCCCTAAGCAGTGAATGCTAGGCCGAAGCCCGTGGAAAGCAGTAAATGCGGACACGAAGTCCGGGGACCCGAAGTCCGTAAAGCAGTGAATGCTAGGCCGAAGCCCGTGGAAAGCAGTAAATGCGGAGACGAAGTCCGGGGACCCGAAATCCCTAAAGAGGTGAATGCTAGGCCGAAACCCGTGGAAACAGTAAATGCGGACACGAAGTCCGGGGACCCGAAGTCCCTAAAGCAGTGAATGCTAGGCCGAAGCCCGTGGAAAGCAGTAAATGCGGACACGAAGTCCGGGGACCCGAAGTCCCTAAAGCAGTGAATGCTAGGCCGAAGCCCGTGGAAAGCAGTAAATGCGGACACGAAGTCCGGGTACCCGAAGTCCCTAAAGCGGTGAATGCTAGGCCGAAGCCCGTGGAAAGCAGTAAATGCGGACACGAAGTCCGGGGACCGGAAGTCCCGAAAGCAGTGAATGCTAGGCCGAAACCCGTGGAAAGCAGTAAATGCGGACACGAAGTCCGGGGACCCGAAGTCCCTAAAGCGGTAAATGCTAGGCCGAAACCCGTGGAAAGCAGTAAATGCGGACACGAAGTCCGGGGACCCGAAGTCCCTAAAGCGGTGAATGCTAGGCCGAAGCCCGTGGAAAGCAGTAAATGCGGACACGAAGTCCGGGGACCCGAAGTCCCTAAAGCGGTGAATGCTAGGCCGAAGCCCGTGGAAAGCAGTAAATGCGGACACGAAGTCCGGGGACCCGAAGTCCCTAAAGCAGTGAATGCTAGGCGAAGCCCGTGGAAAGCAGTAAATGCGGACACGAAGTCGGGGACCCGAAGTCCCTAAAGCAGTGAATGCTAGGCCGAAGCCCGTGGAAAGCAGTAAATGCGGACACGAAGTCCGGGGACCGAAGTCCCTAAAGCAGTGAATGCTAGGCCGAAGCCCGTGGAAAGCAGTAAATGCGGACACGAAGTCCGGGGACCCGAAGTCCCGAAAGCAGTGAATGCTAGGCCGAAGCCCGTGGAAAGCAGCAAATGCGGACACGAAGTCCGGGGACCCGAAGTCCTAAAGCAGTGAATGCTAGGCCGAAGCCCGTGGAAAGCAGTAAATGCGGACACGAAGTCCGGGGACCCGAAGTCCCTAAAGCAGTGAATGCTAGGCCGAAGCCCGTGGAAAGCAGTAAATGCGGACACGAAGTCCGGGGACCCGAAGTCCTAAAGCAGTGAATGCTAGGCCGAAGCCCGTGGAAAGCAGTAAATGCGGACACGAAGTCCGGGGACCCGAAGTCCCTAAAGCAGTGAATGCTAGGCCGAAGCCGTGGAAAGCAGTAAATGCGGACACGAAGTCCGGGGACCCGAAGTCCCTAAAGCAGTGAATGCTAGGCCGAAGCCCGTGGAAAGCAGTAAATGCGGACACGAAGTCCGGGGACCCGAAGTCCCTAAAGCAGTGAATGCTAGGCCGAAGCCCGTGGAAAGCAGTAAATGCGGACACGAAGTCCGGGGACCCGAAGTCCCTAAAGCAGTGAATGCTAGGCCGAAGCCCGTGGAAAGCAATAAATGCGGACACGAAGTCCGGGGACCCGAAGTCCCTAAAGCAGTGAATGCTAGGCCGAAGCCCGTGGAAAGCAGTAAGTGCGGACACGAAGTCCGGGGACCCGAAATCCCTTAAGCAGTGAATGCTAGGCCGAAGCCCGTGGAAAGCAGTAAATGCGGACACGAAGTCCGGGGACCCGAAGTCCCTAAAACAGTCAATGCTAAGCTGAAGCCCGTGGAAAGCAGTAAATGCGGACACGAAGTCCGGGGACCGAAGTCCCTAAAGCAGTGAATGCTAGGCCGAAGCCCGTGGAAAGCAGTAAATGCGGACACGAAGTCCGGGTACCCGAAGTCCCTAAAGCAGTCAATGCTAGGCCGAAACCCGTGGAAAGCAGTAAATGCGGACACGAAGTCCGGGGACCCGAAGTCCCTAAAGCAGTGAATGCTAGGCCGAAGCCCGTGGAAAGCAGTAAATGCGGACACGAAGTCGGGGACCCGAAGTCCCTAAAGCAGTGAATGCTAGGCCGAAGCCCGTGGAAAGCAGTAAATGCGGACACGAAGTCCGGGGACCCGAAGTCCCTAAAGCGGTGAATGCTAGGCCGAAAGCCCGTGGAAAGCAGTAAATGCGGACACGAAGTCCGGGGACCCGAAGTCCCTAAAGCAGTGAATGCTAGGCCGAAGCCCGTGGAAAGCAGTAAATGCGGACACGAAGTCCGGGGACCCGAAGTCCGTAAAGCAGTGAATGCTAGGCCGAAGCCCGTGGAAAGTAGTAAATGCGGACACGAAGTCCGGGACCCGAAGTCCCTAAAGTAGTGAATGCTAGGCCGAAGCCCGTGGAAAGCAATAAATTCGGACACGAAGTCCGGGGACCCGAAGTCCGTAAAGCAGTGAATGCTAGGCCGAAGCCCGTGGAAAGCAGTAAATGCGGACACGAAGTCCGGGGACCCGAAGTCCCTAAAGCAGTAAATGCTAGGCCGAAGCCCGTGGAATGTAGTAAATGCGGACACGAAGTCCGGGACCCGAAGTCCCTAAAGTAGTGAATGCTAGGCCGAAGCCCGTGGAAAGCAATAAATGCGGACACGAAGTCCGGAGACCCGAAGTCCCTAAAGCGGTGAATGCTAGGCCGAAACCCGTGGAAAGCAGGAAATGCGGACACGAAATCCGGGGACCCGAAGTCCCTAAATCTGTGAATGCTAGGCCGAAGCCCGTGGAAAGTAGTAAATGCGGACACGAAGTCCGGGACCCGAAGTCCCGTAAAGCAATGAATGCTAGGCCGAAGCCCGTGGAAAGCAATAAATGCGGACAGGAAGTCCGGGGACCCGAAGTCCCTAAAGCAGTGAATGCTAGGCCGAAGCCCGTGGAAAGCAGTAAATGCGGACACGAAGTCCGGGGACCCGAAGTCCCTAAAGCAGTGAATGCTAGGCCGAAGCCCGTGGAAAGCAGTAAATGCGGACACGAAGTCCGGGTACCCGAAGTCCCTAAAGCAGTGAATGCTAGGCCGAAGCCCGTGGAAAGCAGTAAATGCGGACACGAAGTCCGGGGACCCGAAGTCCCTAAAGCAGTGAATGCTAGGCCGAAGCCCGTGGAAAGCAGTAAATGCGGACACGAATTCCGGGGACCCGAAGTCCCTAAAGCAGTGAATGCTAGGCCGAAGCCCGTGGAAAGCAGTAAATGCGGACACGAAGTCCGGGGACCCGAAGTCCCTAAAGCAGTGAATGCTAGGCCGAAGCCCGTGGAAAGCAGTAAATGCGGACACGAAGTCCGGGGACCCGAAGTTCCTAAAGCAGTGAATGCTAGGCCGAAGCCCGTGGAAAGCAGTAAATGCGGACACGAAGTCCGGGGACCCGAAGTCCCTAAAGCAGTGAATGCTAGGCCGAAACCCGTGGAAAGCAGTAAATGCGGACACGAAGTCCGGGGACCCGAAGTCCCTAAAGCAGTGAATGCTAGGCCGAAGCCCGTGGAAAGCAGTAAATGCGGACACGAAGTCCGGGGACCCGAAGTCCCTAAAGCAGTGAATGCTAGGCCGAAACCCGTGGAAAGCAGTAAATGCGGACACGAAGTCCGGGGACCCGAAGTCCCTAAAGCAGTGAATGCTAGGCCGAAGCCCGTGGAAAGCAGTAAATGCGGACACGAAGTCCGGGGACCCGAAGTCCCTATAGCGGTAAATGCTAGGCCGAAGCCCGTGGAAAGCAGTAAATGCGGACACGAAGTCCGGGGACCCGAAGTCCGTAAAGGAGTGAATGCTAGGCCGAAGCCCGTGGAAAGCAGTAAATGCGGACACGAAGTCCGGAGACCCGAAGTCCCTAAAGCAGTGAATGCTAGGCCGAAGCCCGTGGAAAGCAGTAAATGCGGACAGGAAGTCCGGGGACCCGAAGTCCCTAAAGCGGTGAATGCTAGGCCGAAGCCCGTGGAAAGCAGTAAATGCGGACACGAAGTCCGGGGACCCGAAGTCCCTAAAGCAGTGAATGCTAGGCCGAAGCCGTGGAAAGCAGTAAATGCGGACACGAAGTCCGGGGACCCGAAGTCCCTAAAGCAGTGAATGCTAGGCCGAAGCCCGTGGAAAGCAGTAAATGCGGACACGAAGTCCGGGGACCCGAAGTCCCTAAAGCAGTGAATGCTAGGCCGAAGCCGTGGAAAGCAGTAAATGCGGACACGAAGTCCGGGGACCCGAAGTCCCTAAAGCAGTGAATGCTAGGCCGAAGCCGTGGAAAGCAGTAAATGCGGACACGAAGTCCGGGACCCGAAGTCCCTAAAGCAGTGAATGCTAGGCCGAAACCCGTGGAAAGCAGTAAATGCGGACACGAAGTCCGGGGACCCGAAGTCCCTAAAGCAGTGAATGCTAGGCCGAAGCCCGTGGAAAGCAGTAAATGCGGACACGAAGTCCGGGGACCGAAGTCCCTAAAGCGGTAATGCTAGGCCGAAGCCCGTGGAAAGCAGTAAATGCGGACACGAAGTCCGGGGACCCGAAGTCCCTAAAGCGGTGAATGCTAGGCCGAAACCCGTGGAAAGCAGTAAATGCGGACACGAAGTCCGGGGACCCGAAGTCCCTAAAGCAGTGAATGCTAGGCCGAAGCCCGTGGAAAGCAGTAAATGCGGACACGAAGTCCGGGGACCCGAAGTCCCTAAAGCGGTGAATGCTAGGCCGAAGCCCGTGGAAAGCAGTAAATGCGGACACGAAGTCCGGGGACCCGAAGTCCCTAAAGCGGTGAATGCTAGGCCGAAGCCCGTGGAAAGCAGTAAATGCGGACACGAAGTCCGGGGACCCGAAGTCCCTAAAGCAGTGAATGCTAGGCCGAAGCCCGTGGAAAGCAGTAAATGCGGACACGAAGTCCGGGGACCCGAAGTCCCTAAAGCAGTGAATGCTAGGCCGAAGCCCGTGGAAAGCAGTAAATGCGGACACGAAGTCCGGGGACCCGAAGTCCGTAAAGCAGTGAATGCTAGGCCGAAACCCGTGGAAAGTAGTAAATGCGGACACGAAGTCCGGGACCTGAAGTCCCTAAAGCAGTGAATGCTAGGCCGAAGCCCGTGGAAAGCAGTAAATGCGGACACGAAGTCCGAGTACCCGAAGTCCCTATAGCGGTAAATGCTAGGCCGAAGCCCGTGGAAAGCAGTAAATGCGGACACGAAGTCCGGGGACCCGAAGTCCCTAAAGCAGTGAATGCTAGGCCGAAGCCCGTGGAAAGCAGTAAATGCGGACACGAAGTCCGGGGACCCGAAGTCCCTAAAGCGGTGAATGCTAGGCCGAAACCCGTGGAAAGAAGCAAATGCGGACACGAAGTCCGGGGACCCGAAGTCACTGGGTACCCGAAGTCCCTATAGCGGTAAATGCTAGGCCGAAGCCCGTGGAAAGCAGTAAATGCGGACACGAAGTCCGGGGACCCGAAGTCCCTAAAGCGGTGAATGCTAGGCCGAAACCCGTGGAAAGCAGCAAATGCGGACACGAAGTCCGGGGACCCGAAGTCACTGGGTACCCGAAGTCCCTATAGCGGTAAATGCTAGGCCGAAGCCCGTGGAAAGCAGTAAATGCGGACACGAACTCCGGGACCCGAAGTCCCTAAAGAAGTGAATGCTAGGCCGAAGCCCGTGGAAAGCAGTAAATGCGAACACGATGTCCGGGTACCCGAAGTCCCTATAGCGGTAAATGCTAGGCCGAAACCCGTGGAAAGCAGTAAATGCGGACACGATGTCCGGGTACCCGAAGTCCCTAAAGCGGTAAATGCTAGGCCGAAGCCCGTGGAAAGCAGTAAATGCGGACACGAAGTCCGGGGACCCGAAGTCCCTAAAGCAGTGAATGCTAGGCCGAAGCCCGTGGAAAGCAGTAAATGCGGACACGAAGTCCGGGGACCCGAAGTCCCTAAAGCAGTGAATGCTAGGCCGAAGCCCGTGGAAAGCAGTAAATGCGGACACGAAGTCCGGGGACCCGAAGTCCCTAAAGCAGTGAATGCTAGGCCGAAGCCCGTGGAAAGCAGTAAATGCGGACACGAAGTCCGGGGATCCGAAGTCCGTAAAGCAGTGAATGCTAGGCCGAAGCCCGTGGAAAGCAGTAAATGCGGACACGAAGTCCGGGTACCCGAAGTCCCTATAGCGGTAAATGCTAGGCCGAAGCCCGTGGAAAGCAGTAAATGCGGACACGAAGTCCGGAGACCCGAAGTCCCTAAAGCGGTAAATGCTAGGCCGAAGCCCGTGGAAAGCAGTAAATGCGGACACGAACTCCGGGACCCGAAGTCCCTAAAGCAGTGAATGCTAGGCCGAAACCCGTGGAAAGCAGCAAATGCGGACAAGAAGTCCGGGGACCCGAAGTCCCTAAAGCAGTGAATGCTAGGCCGAAGTCCGTGGAAAGCAGCAAATGCGGACACGAAGTCCGGGTACCCGAAGTCCCTAAAGCGGTGAATGCTAGGCCGAAACCCGTGGAAAGCAGTAAATGCGGACACGAAGTCCGGGGACCGGAAGTCCCGAAAGCAGTGAATGCTAGGCCGAAACCCGTGGAAAGCAGTAAATGCGGACACGAAGTCCGGGGACCCGAAGTCCCTAAAGCAGTGAATGCTAGGCCGAAGCCCGTGGAAAGCAGTAAATGCGGACACGAAGTCCGGGACCCGAAGTCCCTAAAGCAGTGAATGCTAGGCCGAAGCCCGTGGAAAGCAGTAAATGCGGACACGAAGTCCGGGGACCCGAAGTCCCTAAAGCAGTGAATGCTAGGCCGAAGCCCGTGGAAAGCAGTAAATGCGGACACGAAATCCGGGGACCCGAAGTCCCTAAAGCAGTGAATGCTAGGCCGAAGCCGTGGAAAGCAGTAAATGCGGACACGAAGTCGGGGACCCGAAGTCCCTAAAGCAGTGAATGCTAGGCCGAAGCCCGTGGAAAGCAGTAAATGCGGACACGAAGTCCGGGGACCCGAAGTCCCTAAAGCAGTGAATGCTAGGCCGAAGCCCGTGGAAAGCAGTAAATGCGGACACGAAGTCCGGGGACCGAAAGTCCCTAAAGCGGTGAATGCTAGGCCGAAGCCCGTGGAAAGCAGTAAATGCGGACACGAAGTCCGGGGACCCGAAGTCCCTAAAGCGGTGAATGCTAGGCCGAAACCCGTGGAAAGCAGTAAATGCGGACACGAAGTCCGGGGACCCGAAGTCCCTAAAGCAGTGAATGCTAGGCCGAAGCCCGTGGAAAGCAGTAAATGCGGACACGAAGTCCGGGGACCCGAAGTCCCTAAAGCGGTGAATGCTAGGCCGAAACCCGTGGAAAGCAGTAAATGCGGACACGAAGTCCGGGGACCCGAAGTCCCTAAAGCAGTGAATGCTAGGCCGAAGCCCGTGGAAAGCAGTAAATGCGGACACGAAGTTCGGGGACCCGAAGTCCCTAAAGCAGTGAATGCTAGGCCGAAACCCGTGGAAAGCAGTAAATGCGGACACGAAGTCCGGGGACCCGAAGTCCCTAAAGCAGTGAATGCTAGGCCGAAGCCCGTGGAAAGCAGTAAATGCGGACACGAAGTCCGGGGACCCGAAGTCCCTAAAGCAGTGAATGCTAGGCCGAACCACGTGGAAAGCAGTAAATGCGGACACGAAGTCCGGGGACCCGAAGTCCCTAAAGCAGTGAATGCTAGGCCGAAGCCCGTGGAAAGCAGTAAATGCGGACACGAAGTCCGGGGACCCGAAGTCCCTAAAGCAGTGAATGCTAGGCCGAAACCCGTGGAAAGCAGTAAATGCGGACACGAAGTCCGGGGACCCGAAGTCCCTAAAGCAGTGAATGCTAGGCCGAAACCCGTGGAAAGCAGTAAATGCGGACACGAAGTCCGGGGACCCGAAGTCCCTAAAGCAGTGAATGCTAGGCCGAAACCCGTGGAAAGCAGTAAATGCGGACACGAAGTCCGGGGACCCGAAGTCCCTAAAGCAGTGAATGCTAGGCCGAAACCCGTGGAAAGCAGTAAATGCGGACACGAAGTCCGGGGACCCGAAGTCCCTAAAGCAGTGAATGCTAGGCCGAAGCCCGTGGAAAGCAGTAAATGCGGACACGAAATCCGGGGACCCGAAGTCCCTAAAGCAGTGAATGCTAGGCCGAAGCCCGTGGAAAGCAGTAAATGCGGACACGAAGTCCGGGACCCGAAGTCCCTAAGCAGTGAATGCTAGGCCGAAGCCCGTGGAAAGCAGTAAATGCGGACACGAAGTCCGGGGACCCGAAGTCCCTAAAGCAGTGAATGCTAGGCCGAAGCCCGTGGAAAGCAGTAAATGCGGACACGAAGTCGGGGGACCCGAAGTCCCTAAAGCAGTGAATGCTAGGCCGAAGCCCGTGAAAAGCAGTAAATGCGGACACGAAGTCCGGGGACCCGAAGTCCCTGAAGCGGTGAATGCTAGGCCGAAGCCCGTGGAAAGCAGCAAATGCGGACACGAAGTCCGGGGACCCGAAGTCCCTGATGCGGTGAATGCTAGGCCGAAGCCCGTGGAAAGCAGTAAATGCGGACACGAAGTCCGGGGACCCGAAGTCCCTAAAGCAGTGAATGCTAGGCCGAAGCCCGTGAAAAGCAGTAAATGCGGACACGAAGTCCGGGGACCCGAAGTCCCTAAAGCGGTGAATGCTAGGCCGAAACCCGTGGAAAGCAGTAAATGCGGACACGAAGTCCGGGGACCCGAAGTCCCTAAAGCAGTGAATGCTAGGCCGAAACCCGTGGAAAGCAGTAAATGCGGACACGAAGTCCGGGGACCCGAAGTCCCTAAAGCAGTGAATGCTAGGCCGAAATCCGTGGAAAGCAGCAAATGCGGACACGAAGTCCGGGGACCCGAAGTCCCTAAAGCAGTGAATGCTAGGCCGAAGCCCGTGGAAAGCAGTAAATGCGGACACGAAGTCCGGGGACCCGAAGTCCCTAAAGCAGTGAATGCTAGGCCGAAGCCGTGGAAAGCAGGAAATGCGGACACGAAGTCCGGGGACCCGAAGTCCCTAAAGCAGTGAATGCTAGGCCGAAGCCCGTGGAAAGCAGTAAATGCGGACACGAAGTCCGGGGACCCGAAGTCCCTAAAGCAGTGAATGCTAGGCCGAAGCCCGTGGAAAGCAGTAAATGCGGACACGAAGTCCGGGGACCGAAGTCCCTAAAGCAGTGAATGCTAGGCCGAAGCCCGTGGAAAGCAGTAAATGCGGACACGAAGTCCGGGGACCCGAAGTCCCTAAAGCAGTGAATGCTAGGCCGAAGCCCGTGGAAAGCAGTAAATGCGGACACGAAGTCCGGGGACCCGAAGTCCCTAAAGCGGTGAATGCTAGGCCGAAGCCCGTGGAAAGCAGTAAATGCGGACACGAAGTCGGGGACCCGAAGTCCCTAAAGCAGTGAATGCTAGGCCGAAACCCGTGGAAAGCAGTAAATGCGGACACGAAGTCCGGGGACCCGAAGTCCCTAAAGCGGTGAATGCTAGGCCGAAGCCCGTGGAAAGCAGTAAATGCGGACACGAAGTCCGGGTACCCGAAGTCCCTAAAGCGGTGAATGCTAGGCCGAAACCCGTGGAAAGCAGTAAATGCGGACACGAAGTCCGGGGACCGGAAGTCCCGAAAGCAGTGAATGCTAGGCCGAAACCCGTGGAAAGCAGTAAATGCGGACAAGAAGTCCGGGGACCCGAAGTCCCTAAAGCAGTGAATGCTAGGCCGAAACCCGTGGAAAGCAGTAAATGCGGACACGAAATCCGGGGACCCGAAGTCCCTAAAGCAGTGAATGCTAGGCCGAAGCCCGTGGAAAGCAGTAAATGCGGACACGAAGTCCGGGGACCCGAAGTCCCTAAAGCAGTGAATGCTAGGCCGAAGCCCGTGGAAAGCAGTAAATGCGGACACGAAGTCCGGGGACCCGAAGTCCCTAAAGCGGTGAATGCTAGGCCGAAGCCCGTGGAAAGCAGTAAATGCGGACACGAAGTCCGGGGACCCGAAGTCCCTAAAGCAGTGAATGCTAGGCCGAAGCCCGTGGAAAGCAGTAAATGCGGACACGAAGTCCGGGGACCCGAAGTCCCTAAAGCAGTGAATGCTAGGCCGAAGCCCGTGAAAAACAGTAAATGCGGACACGAAGGTCGGGGACCCGAAGTCCCTAAAGCGGTGAATGCTAGGCCGAAACCCGTGGAAAGCAGCAAATGCGGACACGAAGTCCGTGGTCCCGAAGTCCCTAAAGCAGTGAATGCTAGGCCGAAGCCCGTGAAAAACAGTAAATGCGGACACGAACTCCGGGACCCGAAGTCCCTAAAGCAGTGAATGCTAGGCCGAAGCCCGTGGAAAGCAGTAAATGCGGACACGAAGTCCGGGGACCCGAAGTTCGTAAAGCAGTGAATGCTAGGCCGAAGCCCGTGGAAAGCAGTAAATGCGGACACGAAGTCCGGGGACCCGAAGTCCCTAAAGCAGTGAATGCTAGGCCGAAGCCCGTGGAAAGCAGTAAATGCGGACACGAAGTCCGGGGACCCGAAGTCCCTAAAGCAGTGAATGCTAGGCCGAAGCCCGTGGAAAGCAGTAAATGCGGACACGAAGTCCGGGGACCCGAAGTCCCTAAAGCAGTGAATGCTAGGCCGAAGCCGTGGAAAGCAGTAAATGCGGACACGAAGTCCGGGGACCCGAAGTCCCTAAAGCAGTGAATGCTAGGCCGAAGCCCGTGGAAAGCAGTAAATGCGGACACGAAGTCCGGGACCCGAAGTCCCTAAAGCAGTGAATGCTAGGCCGAAGCCCGTGGAAAGCAGTAAATGCGGACACGAAGTCCGGGGACCGGAAGTCCCAAAAGCAGTAAATGCAAGGCCGAAGTCCGGGGACCCGAAGACCCAAAGGCAGTAAATGCTAGGCCGAAGCCCGTGGAAAGCAGTAAATGCGGACACGAAGTCCGGGGACCCGAAGTCCCTAAAGCAGTGAATGCTAGGCCGAAGCCCGTGGAAAGCAGTAAATGCGGACACGAAGTCCGGGTACCCGAAGTCCCTAAAGCGGTGAATGCTAGGCCGAAACCCGTGGAAAGCAGTAAATGCGGACACGAAGTCCGGGGACCGGAAGTCCCGAAAGCAGTGAATGCTAGGCCGAAACCCGTGGAAAGCAGCAAATGCGGACAAGAAGTCCGGGGACCCGAAGTCCCTAAAGCAGTGAATGCTAGGCCGAAGCCCGTGGAAAGCAGTAAATGCGGACACGAAGTCCGGGGACCCGAAGTCCCTAAAGCAGTGAATGCTAGGCCGAAGCCCGTGGAAAGCAGTAAATGCGGACACGAAGTCCGGGGACCCGAAGTCCCTAAAGCAGTGAATGCTAGGCCGAAGCCCGTGGAAAGCAGTAAATGCGGACACGAAGTCCGGGGACCCGAAGTCCCTAAAGCAGTGAATGCTAGGCCGAAACCCGTGGAAAGCAGTAAATGCGGACACGAACTCCGGGACCCGAAGTCCCTAAAGCAGTGAATGCTAGGCCGAAGCCCGTGGAAAGCAGTAAATGCGGACACGAAATCCGGGGACCCGAAGTCCCTAAAGCAGTGAATGCTAGGCCGAAGCCCGTGGAAAGCAGTAAATGCGGACACGAAGTCGGGGGACCCGAAGTCCCTAAAGCAGTGAATGCTAGGCCGAAGCCCGTGGAAAGCAGTAAATGCGGACACGAAGTCCGGGGACCCGAAGTCCCTAAAGCGGTGAATGCTAGGCCGAAGCCCGTGGAAAGCAGTAAATGCGGACACGAAGTCCGGGGACCCGAAGTCCCTAAAGCAGTGAATGCTAGGCCGAAGCCCGTGGAAAGCAGTAAATGCGGACACGAAGTCCGGGGACCCGAAGTCCCTAAAGCAGTGAATGCTAGGCCGAAGCCCGTGGAAAGCAGTAAATGCGGACACGAAGTCCGGGGACCCGAAGTCCCTAAAGCAGTGAATGCTAGGCCGAAGCCCGTGGAAAGCAGTAAATGCGGACACGAAGTCCGGGGACCCGAAGTCCCTAAAGCAGTGAATGCTAGGCCGAAGCCCGTGGAAAGCAGTAAATGCGGACACGAAGTCCGGGGACCCGAAGTCCCTAAAGCAGTGAATGCTAGGCCGAAGCCCGTGGAAAGTAGTAAATGCGGACACGAAGTCCGGGACCCGAAGTCCCGTAAAGCAATGAATGCTAGGCCGAAGCCCGTGGAAAGCAATAAATGCGGACAGGAAGTCCGGGGACTCGAAGTCCCTAAAGCGGTGAATGCTAGGCCGAAACCCGTGGAAAGCAGTAAATGCGGACACGAAGTCCGGGGACCCGAAGTCCCTAAGGCAGTAAATGCTAGGCCGAAGCCCGTGGAAAGCAGTAAATGCGGACACGAAGTTCGGGGACCCGAAGTCCCTAAAGCAGTGAATGCTATGCCGAAGCCCGTGGAAAGCAGTAAATGCGGACACGAAGTCCGGGGACCCGAAGTCCCTAAAGCAGTGAATGCTAGGCCGAAGCCCGTGGAAAGCAGTAAATGCGGACACGAAGTCCGGGGACCCGAAGTCCCTAAAGCAGTGAATGCTAGGCCGAACCACGTGGAAAGTAGTAAATGCGGACACGAAGTCCGGGGACCCGAAGTCCCTAAAGCGGTGAATGCTAGGCCGAAGCCCGTGGAAAGCAGTAAATGCGGACACGAAGTCCGGGGACCTGAAGTCCCTAAAGCAGTGAATGCTAGGCCGAAGCCCGTGGAAAGCAGTAAATGCGGACACGAAGTCCGGGGACCCGAAGTTCGTAAAGCTGTGCATGCTAGGCCGAAGCCCGTGGAAAGCAGTAAATGCGGACACGAAGTCCGGGGACCCGAAGTCCCTAAAGCAGTAAATGCTAGGCCGAAGCCCGTGGAAAGCAGTAAATGCGGACACGAAGTCCGGGACCCGAAGTCCCTAAAGCAGTGAATGCTAGGCGAAGCCCGTGGAAAGCAGTAAATGCGGACACGAAGTCCGGGGACCCGAAGTCCCTAAGCAGTGAATGCTAGGCCGAAGCCCGTGGAAAGCAGTAAATGCGGACACGAAGTCCGGGACCCGAAGTCCCTAAAGCAGTGAATGCTAGGCCGAAGCCCGTGGAAAGCAGTAAATGCGGACACGAAGTCCGGGGACCCGAAGTCCCTAAAGCAGTGAATGCTAGGCCGAAGCCCGTGGAAAGCAGTAAATGCGGACACGAAGTCCGGGGACCCGAAGTCCCTAAAGCAGTGAATGCTAGGCCGAAACCGTGGAAAGCAGTAAATGCGGACACGAAGTCCGGGGACCCGAAGTCCCTAAAGCAGTGAATGCTAGGCCGAAACCCGTGGAAAGCAGTAAATGCGGACACGAAGTCCGGGGACCCGAAGTCCCTAAAGCAGTGAATGCTAGGCCGAAGCCCGTGGAAAGCAGTAAATGCGGACACGAAGTCCGGGGACCCGAAGTCCCTAAAGCAGTGAATGCTAGGCCGAAGCCCGTGGAAAGCAGTAAATGCGGACACGAAGTCCGGGGACCCGAAGTCCCTAAAGCAGTGAATGCTAGGCCGAAACCCGTGGAAAGCAGTAAATGCGGACACGAAGTCCGGGGACCCGAAGTCCCTAAAGCAGTGAATGCTAGGCCGAAGCCCGTGAAAAACAGTAAATGCGGACACGAAGTCCGGGGACCCGAAGTCCTAAAGCGGTGAATGCTAGGCCGAAACCCGTGGAAAGCAGCAAATGCGGACACGAAGTCCGGGGACCCGAAGTCCCTAAAGCAGTGAATGCTAGGCCGAAACCCGTGGAAAGCAGCAAATGCGGACAAGAAGTCCGGGGACCCGAAGTCCCTAAAGCAGTGAATGCTAGGCCGAAGTCCGTGGAAAGCAGCAAATGCGGACACGAAGTCCGGGGACCGGAAGTCCCAAAAGCAGTAAATGCATGGCCGAAGTCCGGGGACCCGAAGACCCTAAGGCAGTAAATGCAAGGCCGAAGCCCGTGGAAAGCAGTAAATTCGGCCACGAAGTCCGGGGACTCGAAGTCCCTAAAGCAGTAAATGCTAGGCCGAAACCCGTGGAAAGCAGTAAATGCGGACACGAAGTCCGGGGACCCGAAGTCCCTAAAGCAGTGAATGCTAGGCCGAAGCCCGTGGAAAGCAGTAAATGCGGACACGAAATCCGGGGACCCGAAGTCCCTAAAGCAGTGAATGCTAGGCCGAAGCCCGTGGAAAGCAGTAAATGCGGACACGAAGTCCGGGGACCCGGAGTCCCTAAAGCAGTGAATGCTAGGCCGAAGCTCGTGAAAAACAGTAAATGCGGACACGAAGTCCGGGGACCCGAAGTCCCTAAAGCTGTAAATGCTAGGCCGAACCACGTGGAAAGTAGTAAATGCGGACACGAAGTCCGGGGACCCGAAGTCCCTAAAGCGGTGAATGCTAGGCCGAAGCCCGTGGAAAGCAGTAAATGCGGACACGAAGTCCGGGGACCGGAAGTCCCAAAAGCGGTGAATGCTAGGCCGAAGCCCGTGGAAAGCAGTAAATGCGGACACGAAGTCCGGGGACCCGAAGTCCCAAAAGCAGTAAATGCAAGGCCGAAGTCCGGGGACCCGAAGACCCTAAGGCAGTAAATGCAAGGCCGAAGCCCGTGGAAAGCAGTAAATTCGGCCACGAAGTCCGGGGACCCGAAGTCCCTAAAGCAGTAAATGCTAGGCCGAAACCCGTGGAAAGCAGTAAATGCGGACACGAAGTCCGGGGACCCGAAGTCCCGAAAGCAGTGAATGCTAGGCCGAAACCCGTGGAAAGCAGCAAATGCGGACAAGAAGTCCGGGGACCCGAAGTCCCTAAAGCAGTGAATGCTAGGCCGAAGCCCGTGGAAAGCAGTAAATGCGGACACGAAATCCGGGGACCCGAAGTCCCTAAAGCAGTGAATGCTAGGCCGAAACCCGTGGAAAGCAGTAAATGCGGACACGAAATCCGGGGACCTGAAGTCCCTAAAGCAGTGAATGCTAGGCCGAAAGCCCGTGAAGAAAGCAGAAAAGCGGACACGAAGTCCGGGGACCCGAAGTCCCTAAAGCAGTGAATGCTAGGCCGAAGCCCGTGGAAAGTGTAAATGCGGACACGAAGTCCGGGGACCCGAAGTCCCTAAAGCGGTGAATGCTAGGCCGAGCCCGTGGAAAGCAGTAGTAATGCGGACACGAAGTCGGGGACCGGAAGTCCCAAAAGCAGT
>NW_022204444.1:0-13571 GCF_007655135.1 Punica granatum | reverse complement strand
CTTTCCGAGATACCCCGTTGATTCTGCATTTACTTTAAGAAAGCGCCCCTCTTCACCTTTCCGGGATTACCCGTTGATTCTGCATTTACTTTAAGCAAGCACCCCCTTCTTCACTTTTTCGGGCTTTGCCCGTTGATTCTGCATTTACTTTAAGCAAGTACTCCCATCTTCACCTTTCCGAGATAACCCGTTGATTCTGAATTTACTTTAAGCAAGCGCCCCCTTCTTCACATTTCCGGGCTTTGCCCGTTGATTCTGCATTTACTTTAGCAAGCACTCCCCTTCTTCACTTTTTCGGGCTTTGCCCGTTGATTCTGCATTACTTTAAGCAAGTACTCCCATCTTCACCTTTCGAGATTACCCCGTTGATTCTGAATTTACTTAAGCAAGCGCCCCCTTCTTCACATTTCGGGCTTTGCCCGTTGATTCTGCATTTACTTTAAGCAAGCACTCCCCTTCTTCACTTTTTCGGGCTTTGCCGTTGATTCTGCATTACTTTAAGCAAGTACTCCCCATCTTCACCTTTCCGAGATTACACCGTTGATTCTGAATTTACTTTAAGCAAACGCCCCCTTCTTCACATTTCGGGCTTTGCCGTTGATTCTGCATTTACTTTAAGCAAGTACTCCCCATCTTCACCTTTCCGAGATTACACCGTTGATTCTGAATTTATTTAAGCAAACGCCCCCTTCTTCACATTCCGGGCTTTGCCCGTTGATTCTGCATTTACTTTAAGCAAGCACTCCCTTCTTCACTTTTTCGGGCTTTGCCCGTTGATTCTGCATTTACTTAAGCAAGTACTCCCCATCTTCACCTTTCCGAGATTACCCCGTTGATTCTGAATTTACTTTAAGCAAGCCCCCTTCTTCACATTTCCGGGCTTTGCCCGTTGATTCTGCATTTACTTTAAGCAAGTACTCCCCATCTTCACCTTTCGAGATTACACCGTTGATTCTGAATTTATTTTAAGCAAGCGCCCCCTCTTCACATTTCCGGGCTTTGCCCGTTGATTCTGCATTTACTTTAAGCAAGCACTCCCCTTCTTCACTTTTTCGGGCTTTGCCCGTTGATTCTGCATTTACTTTAAGCAAATACTCCCCATCTTCACCTTTCCGAGATTACCCCGTTGATTCTGAATTACTTTAAGCAAGAGCCCCCTTCTTCACATTTTCGGGCTTTGCCCGTTGATTCTGCATTACTTTAAGCAAGTACTCCCCTCTTCACCTTTCCGAGATTACACCGTTGATTCTGAAATTATTTAAGCAAACGCCCCTTCTTCACATTTCCGGGCTTTGCCCGTTGATTCGCATTTACTTTAGGCAAGCACTCCCCTTCTTCACTTTTTCGGGCTTTGCCGTTGATTCTGCATTTACTTTAAGCAAGTACTCCCCATCTTCACCTTTCCGAGATTACCCGTTGATTCTGAATTTATTTAAGCAAGCGCCCCTTCTTCACATTTCCGGGCTTTGCCCGTTGACCTGCATTTACTTTAGGCAAGCACTCCCCTTCTTCACTTTTTCGGGCTTTGCCCGTTGATTCTGCATTTACTTTAAGCAAGTACTCCCATCTTCAACTTTCCGAGATTACCCCGTTGATTCTGAATTTACTTTAAGCAAGAGCCCCCTTCTTCACATTTCGGGCTTTGCCCGTTGATTCTGCATTTACTTAAGCAAGTACTCCCCATCTTCACCTTTCGAGATACCCCGTTGATTCTGAATTTACTTTAAGCAAGCGCCCCCTTCTTCACATTTCGGGCTTTGCCCGTTGATTCTGCATTTACTTTAAGCAAGCACTCCCCTTCTTCACTTTTCGGGCTTTGCCCGTTGATTCTGCATTTACTTTAAGCAAGTACTCCCCATCTTCACCTTTCCGAGATTACCCCGTTGATTCTGAATTTACTTTAAGCAAAGCCCCCTTCTTCACATTTCGGGCTTTGCCGTTGATTCTGCATTTACTTTAAGCAAGTACTCCCCATCTTCACTTTCGAGATTACACCGTTGATTCTGAATTTATTTTAAGCAAACGCCCCCTTCTTCACATTTCCGGGCTTTGCCCGTTGATTCTGCATTTACTTTAGCAAGCACTCCCCTTCTTCACTTTTTCGGGCTTTGCCCGTTGATTCTGCATTACTTTAAGCAAGTACTCCCCATCTTCACCTTTCCGAGATTACCCCGTTGATTCTGAATTTACTTTAAGCAAGCGCCCCTTCTTCACATTTCCGGGCTTTGCCCGTTGATTCTGCATTTACTTTAAGCAAGTACTCCCCTCTTCACCTTTCCGAGATTACACCGTTGATTCTGCATTTACTTTAAGCAAGCGCCCCCTCTTCACATTCCGGGCTTTGCCGTTGATTCTGCATTTACTTTAAGCAAGCACTCCCTTCTTCACTTTTCGGGCTTTGCCCGTTGATTCTGCATTTACTTTAAGCAAGTACTCCCCATCTTCACCTTTCCGAGATTACCCCGTTGATTCTGAATTTACTTTAAGCAAGAGCCCCTTCTTCACATTTCGGGCTTTGCCCGTTGATTCTGCATTTACTTTAAGCAAGTACTCCCCATCTTCACCTTTCCGAGATTACACCGTTGATTCTGAATTTACTTTAAGCAAACGCCCCTTCTTCACATTTCCGGGCTTTGCCCGTTGATTCTGCATTTACTTTAGGCAAGCACTCCCCTTCTTCACTTTTCGGGCTTTGCCGTTGATTCTGCATTTACTTTAAGCAAGTACTCCCCATCTTCACCTTTCCGAGATTACCCCGTTGATTCTGAATTTATTTAAGCAAGCGCCCCCCTTCTCACATTTCCGGGCTTTGCCGTTGATTCTGCATTTACTTTAGGCAAGCACTCCCCTTCTTCACTTTTTCGGGCTTTGCCCGTTGATTCTGCATTTACTTTAAGCAAGTACTCCCATCTTCACCTTTCCGAGATTACCCGTTGATTCTGAATTTACTTTAAGCAAGAGCCCTTCTTCACATTTTCGGGCTTTGCCCGTTGATTTGCATTTACTTTAAGCAAGTACTCCCATCTTCACCTTCCGAGATACACCGTTGATTCTGAATTTACTTTAAGCAAACGCCCCTTCTTCACATTTCCGGGCTTTGCCGTTGATTCTGCATTTACTTTAAGCAAGTACTCCCCATCTTCACCTTTCCGAGATTACACCGTTGATTCTGAATTTACTTTAAGCAAGCGCCCCCTTCTTCACATTTCCGGGCTTTGCCGTTGATTCTGCATTTACTTTAAGCAAGCACTCCCCTTCTTCACTTTTCGGGCTTTGCCCGTTGATTCTGCATTTACTTTAAGCAAATACTCCCCATCTCACCTTTCCGAGATACCCCGTTGATTCTGAATTTACTTTAAGCAAGAGCCCCCTTCTTCACATTTCGGGCTTTGCCCGTTGATTCTGCATTTACTTTAAGCAAGTACTCCCCATCTTCACCTTCCGAGATTACACGTTGATTCTGAATTTATTTAAGCAACGCCCCCTTCTTCACATTTCCGGGCTTTGCCCGTTGATTCTGCATTTACTTTAAGCAAGCACTCCCCTTCTTCACTTTTTCGGGCTTTGCCCGTTGATTCTGCATTTACTTTAAGCAAGTACTCCCCATCTTCACCTTTCCGAGATTACCCCGTTGATTCTGAATTTATTTAAGCAAGCGCCCCCTTCTTCACATTTCCGGGCTTTGCCCGTTGATTCTGCATTTACTTTAAGCAAGCACTCCCCTTCTTCACATTTTCGGGCTTTGCCCGTTGATTCTGCATTTACTTTAAGCAAGTACTCCCCATCTTCACCTTTCCGAGATTACCCCGTTGATTCTGAATTTACTTTAAGCAAGAGCCCCCTTCTTCACATTTTCGGGCTTTGCCCGTTGATTCTGCATTTACTTTAAGCAAGTACTCCCCATCTTCACCTTTCCGAGATTACACCGTTGATTCTGAATTTATTTTAAGCAAACGCCCCCTTCTTCACATTTCCGGGCTTTGCCCGTTGATTCCGCATTTACTTTAGGCAAGCACTCCCCTTCTTCACTTTTCGGGCTTTGCCCGTTGATTCTGCATTTACTTTAAGCAAGTACTCCCATCTTCACCTTTCCGAGATTACCCCGTTGATTCTGAATTTACTTTAAGCAAGCGCCCCCTTCTTCACATTTCCGGGCTTTGCCCGTTGATCTGCATTTACTTTAAGCAAAGCACTCCCTTCTTCACCTTTCCGAGATTGCCCCGTTGATTCTGAATTTACTTTAAGCAAGCGCCCCTTCTTCACATTTCCGGGCTTTGCCCGTTGATTCCATTTACTTTAAGCAAGTACTCCCATCTTCACTTTCGAGATTACCCGTTGATTCTGAATTTACTTTAAGCAAGCGCCCCTTCTTCACATTTCCGGGCTTTGCCGTTGATTTCTGCATTTACTTTAAGCAAGCACTCCCCTTCTTCACTTTTTCGGGCTTTGCCCGTTGATTCTGCATTTACTTTAAGCAAGTACTCCCCATCTTCACCTTTCCGAGATTACCACGTTGATTCTGAATTACTTTAAGCAAGCGCCCCCTTCTTCACATTTCCGGGCTTTGCCCGTTGATTCTGCATTTACTTTAAGCAAGCACTCCCCTTCTTCACTTTTCGGGCTTTGCCCGTTGATTCTGCATTTACTTTAAGCAAGTACTCCCCATCTTCACCTTCCGAGATTACCCGTTGATTCTGAATTTACTTTAAGCAAGCGCCCCCTTCTTCACATTTCCGGGCTTTGCCCGTTGATTCTGCATTTACTTTAAGCAAGCACTCCCCTTCTTCACTTTTTCGGGCTTTGCCCGTTGATTCTGCATTTACTTTAAGCAAGTACTCCCCATCTTCACCTTTCCGGATTACCCGTTGATTCTGAATTTTTTAAGCAAACGCCCCTTCTTCACATTTCCGGGCTTTGCCCGTTGATTCTGCATTTACTTTAAGCAAGTACTCCCCATCTTCACCTTTCCGAGATTACCCGTTGATTCTGAATTTACTTTAAGCAAGCGCCCCCTTCTTCACATTTCCGGGCTTTGCCCGTTGATTCTGCATTTACTTTAAGCAAGTACTCCCATCTTCACCTTTCCGAGATTACCCCGTTGATTCTGAATTTACTTTAAGCAAGCGCCCCCTTCTTCACATTTCCGGGCTTTGCCCGTTGATTCTGCATTTACTTTAAGCAAGACTCCCTTCTTCATTTTCGGGCTTTGCCCGTTGATTCTGCATTTACTTTAAGCAAGTACTTCCCATCTTCACCTTTCCGAGATTACACCGTTGATTCTGAATTTACTTTAAGCAAGCGCCCCCTTCTTCACATTTCCGGGCTTTGCCCGTTGATTCTGCATTTACTTTAAGCAAGCAATCCCCTTCTTCACCTTTCCGGGCTAGACCTGTAGATTCTGCATTTACTTTAAGGAAACACTCTCCTTCTTCACCTTTCCGGACTCGGCGCGTTGATTTTGCATTTACTCTAAGCAAGCACTCCTCTTCTTCACATTTTCGGGCTTGACCCGTTGATTCTGCATTAAGTTTATGCAAGCACTCCCCTTCTTCCACTTTCCGGGCTAGACCCGTATATTCTGAATTTACTCTAAGGAAACACTCTCCTTCTTCACATTTCCGGACTCGGCGCGTTGATTTTGCATTTACTCTAAGCAATCACTCCTCTTCTTCACATATTCGGGCTTGACCCGTTGATTTTGCATTAACTTTAAGCAAGCACTCCCCTTCTTCACTTTTCCGGGCTTTGCCCGTTGATTCTGCATTTACTTTAAGCAAGCACCCCCTTCTTCACATTTCCGAGCTTTGCCAGTTGATTCTGCATTAACCTTAAGCAAGCACTCCCCTTCTTCACCTTTCCGAGATTACCCCGTTGATTCTGAATTTACTTTAAGCAAGCGCCCCCTTCTTCACATTTCCGGGCTTTGCCCGTTGATTCTGCATTTACTTTAAGCAAGTACTCCCCATCTTCACCTTTCCGAGATTACCCCGTTGATTCTGAATTTACTTTAAGAAAGCGCCCCCTTCTTCACATTTCCGGGCTTTGCCGGTTGATTCTGCATTTACTTTAAGCAAGCACTCCCCTTCTTTACTTTTTCGGGCTTTGCCCGTTGATTCTGCATTTACTTTAAGCAAGTACTCCCCATCTTCACCTTTCCGAGATTACACCGTGGATTCTGAATTTATTTTAAGCAAGCGACCCCTTCTTCACATTTCCGGGCTTTGCCCGTTGATTCTGCATTTACTTTAGGCAAGCACTCCCCTTCTTCACTTTTTCGGGCTTTGCCCGTTGATTGCATTTACTTTAAGCAAGTACTCCCCATCTTCACCTTTCCGAGATTACCCCGTTGATTCTGAATTTACTTTAAGCAAGCGCCCCCTTCTTCACATTTCCGGGCTTTGCCCGTTGATTCTGCATTTACTTTAAGCAAGCACTCCCCTTCTTCACTTTTTCGGGCTTTGCCCGTTGATTCTGCATTTACTTTAAGCAAGTACTCCCCATCTTCACCTTTCCGAGATTACCCGTTGATTCTGAATTTACTTTAAGCAAGCGCCCCCTTCTTCACATTTCGGGCTTTGCCCGTTGATTCTGCATTTACTTTAAGCAAGTACTCCCCATCTTCACCTTTCCGAGATTACCCCGTTGATTCTGAATTTACTTTAAGCAACGCCCCCTTCTTCACATTTCCGGCTTTGCCCGTTGATTCTGCATTTACTTTAAGCAAGCACTCCCCTTCTTCACTTTTTCGGGCTTTGCCCGTTGATTCTGCATTTACTTTAAGCAAGTACTCCCCATCTTCACCTTTCCGAGATTACCCCGTTGATTCTGAATTTACTTTAAGCAAGCGCCCCTTCTTCACATTTCCGGGCTTTGCCCGTTGATTCTGCATTTACTTTAAGCAAGTACTCCCCTTCTTCACCTTTCCAAGATGGACCCATTGATTCTGCAGTAACTTTAAGCAAGCGCCCCCTTCTTCACATTTCCGGGCTTTGCCCGTTGATTCTGCATTTACTTTAAGCAAGCACTCCCCTTCTTCACTTTTCTGGGCTTTGCCCGTTGATTCTGCATTTACTTTAAGCAAGGACTCCCCATCTTCACCTTTCCGAGATTACCCCGTTGATTCTGAATTTACTTTAAGCAAGCACTCCCCTTCTTCACATTTTGGGCTTTGCCCGTTGATTCTGCATTTACTTTAAGCAAGTACTCCCCATCTTCACCTTTCCGAGATTACCCGTTGATTCTGAATTTACTTTAAGCAACGCCCCCTTCTTCACATTTCGGGCTTTGCCCGTTGATTCTGCATTTACTTTAAGCAAGCACCCCTTCTTCACTTTTCCGGCTTGCCCGTTGATTCTGCATTTACTTTAAGCAAGTACTCCCCATCTTCACCTTTCCGAGATTACCCGTTGATTCTGAATTACTTTAAGCAAGCGCCCCTTCTTCACATTTCCGGGCTTTGCCCGTTGATTCTGCATTTACTTTAAGCAAGTACTCCCCATCTTCACCTTTCCGAGATTACCCCGTTGATTCTGAATTTACTTTAAGCAAGCGCCCCCTTTTCACATTTCCGGGCTTTGCCCGTTGATTCTGCATTTACTTTAAGCAAGCACTCCCTTCTTCACTTTTCGGGCTTTGCCCGTTGATTCTGCATTTACTTTAAGCAAGTACTCCCCATCTTCACCTTTCCGAGATTACCCGTTGATTCTGAATTACTTTAAGCAAAAGGCCCCCTTCTTCACATTTCCGGGCTTTGCCCGTTGATTCTGCATTACTTTAAGCAAGTACTCCCCATCTTCACCTTTCCGAGATACCCGTTGATTCTGAATTTACTTTAAGCAAACGCCCCTTCTTCACATTTCCGGGCTTTGCCCGTTGATTCTGCATTTACTTTAAGCAAGCACTCCCTTCTTCACTTTTCGGGCTTTGCCCGTTGATTCTGCATTTACTTTAAGCAAGTACTCCCCATCTTCACCTTTCCGAGATTACCCCGTTGATTCTGAATTTACTTTAAGCAAGCGCCCCCTTCTTCACATTTTCGGGCTTTGCCCGTTGATTCTGCATTTACTTTAAGCAAGTACTCCCCATCTTCACCTTTCGAGATTACACCGTTGATTCTGAATTTACTTTAAGCAAGCGCCCTTCTTCAATTTCCGGGCTTGCCCGTTGATTCTGCATTTACTTTAAGCAAGCACTCCCCTTCTTCACTTTTTCGGGCTTTGCCCGTTGATTCTGCATTTACTTTAAGCAAGTACTCCCCATCTTCACCTTTCCGAGATTACCCCGTTGATTCTGAATTTACTTTAAGCAAGCGCCCCCTTCTTCACATTTTCGGGCTTTGCCCGTTGATTCTGCATTTACTTTAAGCAAGTACTCCCCATCTTCACCTTTCCGAGATTACCCGTTGATTCTGAATTTATTTAAGCAAACGCCCCCCTTCTTCACATTTCCGGGCTTTGCCCGTTGATTCTGCATTTACTTTAAGCAAGCACTCCCCTTCTTCACTTTTCGGGCTTTGCCCGTTGATTCTGCATTTACTTTAAGCAAGTACTCCCCATCTTCACCTTTCCGAGATTACCCCGTTGATTCTGAATTTACTTTAAGCAAGCGCCCCCTTCTTCACATTTCCGGGCTTTGCCCGTTGATTCTGCATTTACTTTAAGCAAGCACTCCCCTCTTCACTTTTTCGGGCTTTGCCCGTTGATTCTGCATTTACTTTAAGCAAGTACTCCCCATCTTCACCTTTCCGAGATTACCCCGTTGATTCTGAATTTACTTTAAGCAAGAGCCCCTTCTTCACATTTCGGGCTTTGCCCGTTGATTCTGCATTTACTTTAAGCAAGTACTCCCCATCTTCACCTTTCCGAGATTACCCGTTGATTCTGAATTTACTTTAAGCAAGCGCCCCCTTCTTCACATTTCCGGGCTTTGCCCGTTGATTCTGCATTTACTTTAAGCAAGTACTCCCCATCTTCACTTTCCGAGATTACCCGTTGATTCTGCATTTACTTTAAGCAAGCGCCCCTTCTTCACATTTCCGGGCTTTGCCCGTTGATTCTGCATTTACTTTAAGCAAGCACTCCCCTTCTTCACTTTTCGGGCTTTGCCCGTTGATTCTTCTGATTTACTTTAAGCAAATACTCCCCATCTTCACCTTTCCGGGATACCCCGTTGATTCTGATTTACTTTAAGCAAGAGCCCCCTTCTTCACATTTCGGGCTTTGCCCGTTGATTCTGCATTTACTTTAAGCAAGTACTCCCCATCTTCACCTTCCGAGATTACACCGTTGATTCTGAATTTACTTTAAGCAAGCGCCCCCTTCTTCACATTTCCGGGCTTTGCCGTTGATTCTGCATTTACTTTAAGCAAGCACTCCCCTTCTTCACTTTTTCGGGCTTTGCCCGTTGATTCTGCATTTACTTTAAGCAAGTACTCCCCATCTTCACCTTTCCGAGATTACCCGTTGATTCTGAATTTACTTTAAGCAAGCGCCCCCTTCTTCACATTTCCGGGCTTTGCCCGTTGATTCTGCATTTACTTTAAGCAAGCACTCCCCTTCTTCACTTTTTCGGGCTTTGCCCGTTGATTCTGCATTTACTTTAAGCAAGTACTCCCCATCTTCACCTTTCCGAGATTACCCCGTTGATTCTGAATTTACTTTAAGCAAGCCCCCTTCTTCACATTTCGGGCTTTGCCCGTTGATTCTGCATTTACTTTAGCAAAGTACTCCCCATCTTCACCTTTCCGAGATACACCGTTGATTCTGAATTTACTTTAAGCAAAGCGCCCCTTCTTCACATTTCCGGGCTTGCCCGTTGATTCTGCATTTACTTTAAGCAAGCACTCCCCTTCTTCACTTTTCGGGCTTTGCCCGTTGATTCTGCATTTACTTTAAGCAAGTACTCCCCATCTTCACCTTTCCGAGATTACCCCGTTGATTCTGAATTTACTTTAAGCAAGCGCCCCTTCTTCACATTTCCGGGCTTTGCCCGTTGATTCTGCATTTACTTAAGCAAGCACTCCCCTTCTTCACCTTTCCGAGATTGCCCGTTGATTCTGAATTTACTTTAAGCAAGCGCCCCCTTCTTCACATTTCGGGCTTTGCCCGTTGATTCTGCATTTACTTTAAGCAAGTACTCCCATCTTCACCTTTCCGAGATTACCCCGTTGATTCTGAATTTACTTTAAGCAAGCGCCCCCTTCTTCACATTTCCGGGCTTTGCCCGTTGATTCTGCATTTACTTTAAGCAAGCACTCCCCTTCTTCACTTTTTGGCTTTGCCCGTTGATTCTGCATTTACTTTAAGCAAGTACTCCCCATCTTCACTTTCCGAGATAACCCGTTGATTCTGAATTTACTTTAAGCAAGCGCCCCTTCTTCACATTTCCGGGCTTTGCCCGTTGATTCTGCATTTACTTTAAGCAAGCACTCCCCTTCTTCACTTTTTCGGGCTTTGCCCGTTGATTCTGCATTTACTTTAAGCAAGTACTCCCCTCTTCACCTTTCCGAGATTACCCCGTTGATTCTGAATTTACTTTAAGCAAGCGCCCCCCTTCTTCACATTTCCGGGCTTTGCCCGTTGATTCTGCATTTACTTTAAGCAAGCACTCCCCTTCTTCACTTTTTCGGGCTTTGCCCGTTGATTCTGCATTTACTTTAAGCAAGTACTCCCCATCTTCACCTTTCCGAGATTACCCGTTGATTCTGAATTTACTTTAAGCAAACGCCCCTTCTTCACATTTCGGGCTTTGCCCGTTGATTCTGCATTTACTTTAAGCAAGTACTCCCCATCTTCACCTTTCCGAGATTACACCGTTGATTCTGAATTATTTAAGCAAACGCCCCCTTCTTCACATTTCCGGGCTTTGCCCGTTGATTCTGCATTTACTTTAAGCAAGCACTCCCCTTCTTCACTTTTTCGGGCTTTGCCCGTTGATTCTGCATTTACTTTAAGCAAGTACTCCCCATCTTCACTTTCCGAGATTACCCCGTTGATTCTGAATTTACTTTAAGCAAGCGCCCCCTTCTTCACATTTCCGGGCTTTGCCCGTTGATTCTGCATTTACTTTAAGCAAGTACTCCCCATCTTCACCTTTCCGAGATTACCCGTTGATTCTGCATTTACTTTAAGCAAGCGCCCCTTCTTCACATTCCGGGCTTTGCCCGTTGATTCTGCATTTACTTTAAGCAAGCACTCCCCTTCTTCACTTTTTCGGGCTTTGCCCGTTGATTCTGCATTTACTTTAAGCAAGTACTCCCCATCTTCACCTTTCCGAGATTACCGTTGATTCTGAATTTACTTTAAGCAAGCGCCCCCTTCTTCACATTTTTCGGGCTTTGCCCGTTGATTCTGCATTTACTTTAAGCAAGTACTCCCCATCTTCACCTTTCCGAGATTACACCGTTGATTCTGAATTTACTTTAAGCAAACGCCCCCCTTCTTCACATCCGGGCTTTGCCCGTTGATTCTGCATTTACTTTAGCAAGCACTCCCCTTCTTCACTTTTTCGGGCTTTGCCCGTTGATTCTGCATTTACTTTAAGCAAGTACTCCCATCTTCACCTTTCCGAGATTACCCCGTTGATTCTGAATTTACTTTAAGCAAGCGCCCCCTTCTTCACATTTCCGGGCTTTGCCCGTTGATTCTGCATTTACTTTAAGCAAGCACTCCCCTTCTTCATTTTCGGGCTTTGCCCGTTGATTCTGCATTTACTTTAAGCAAGTACTCCCCATCTTCACCTTTCCGAGATTACCCCGTTGATTCTGAATTACTTTAAGCAAGCGCCCCTTCTTCACATTTCCGGGCTTTGCCCGTTGATTCTGCATTTACTTTAAGCAAGTACTCCCATCTTCACCTTTCCGAGATTACACCGTTGATTCTGATTTACTTTAAGCAAGCGCCCCCTTCTTCACATTTCCGGGCTTTGCCCGTTGATTCTGCATTTACTTTAAGCAAGCACTCCCCTTCTTCACTTTTTCGGGCTTTGCCCGTTGATTCTGCATTTACTTTAAGCAAGTACTCCCCATCTTCACCTTTCCGAGATTACCCGTTGATTCTGAATTTACTTTAAGCAAGCGCCCCCTTCTTCACATTTCGGGCTTTGCCCGTTGATTCTGCATTTACTTTAAGCAAGTACTCCCCATCTTCACCTTTCGAGATTACCCGTTGATTCTGAATTTACTTTAAGCAAGCGCCCCCTTCTTCACATTTCCGGGCTTTGCCCGTTGATTCTGCATTTACTTTAAGCAAGCACTCCCCTTCTTCACTTTTCGGGCTTTGCCGTTGATTCTGCATTTACTTTAAGCAAGTACTCCCATCTTCACCTTTCCGGCTTACCCCGTTGATTCTGAATTTACTTTAAGCAAAGCACCCCCTTCTTCACATTTTCGGGCTTTGCCCGTTGATTCTGCATTTACTTTAAGCAAGTACTCCCCATCTTCACCTTTCCGAGATTACCCCGTTGATTCTGAATTTACTTTAAGCAAACGACCCCTTCTTCACATTTCCGGGCCTTGCCCGTTGATTCGGCATTTACTTTAAGCAAGCACTCCCCTTCTTCACTTTTTCGGGCTTTGCCCGTTGATTCTGCATTTACTTTAAGCAAGTACTCCCCATCTTCACCTTTCCGAGATTACCCTGTTGATTCTGAATTTACTTTAAGCAAGCGCCCCCTTCTTCACATTTCCGGGCTTTGCCCGTTGATTCTTCATTTACTTTAGGCAAGCACTCCCCTTCTTCACTTTTTCGGGCTTTGCCCGTTGATTCTGCATTTACTTTAAGCAAGTACTCCCCATCTTCACCTTTCCGAGATTACCCCGTTGATTCTGAATTTACTTTAAGCAAGCCCCCCCTTCTTCACATTTTCGGGCTTTGCCCGTTGATTCTGCATTTACTTTAAGCAAGTACTCCCCATCTTCACCTTTCCGAGATTACACCGTTGATTCTGAATTACTTTAAGCAAGCGCCCCCTTCTTCACATTTCCGGGCTTTGCCCGTTGATTCTGCATTTACTTTAGGCAAGCACTCCCCTTCTTCACTTTTTCGGGTTTGCCCGTTGATTCTGCATTTACTTTAAGCAAGTACTCCCCATCTTCACCTTTCCGAGATTACCCGTTGATTCTGAATTTACTTTAAGCAAGGCCCCCTTCTTCACATTTCCGGCTTTGCCCGTTGATTCTGCATTTACTTTAAGCAAGTACTCCCCACTTCACCTTTCCGAGATTACACCGTTGATTCTGAATTTACTTTAAGCAAGCGCCCCCTTCTTCACATTTCCGGGCTTTGCCCGTTGATTCTGCATTTACTTAAGCAAGCACTCCCCTTCTTCACTTTTTCGGGCTTTGCCCGTTGATTCTGCATTTACTTTAAGCAAGTACTCCCCATCTTCACCTTTCCGAGATTACCCCGTTGATTCTGAATTTACTTTAAGCAAGCGCCCCCTTCTTCACATTTCGGGCTTTGCCCGTTGATTCTGCATTTACTTTAAGCAAGCACTCCCCTTCTTCACCTTTCCGGGCTTGCCCGTTGATTCTGCATTTACTTTAAGCAAGTACCCCCATCTTCACCTTTCCG
>NW_022204443.1:0-14452 GCF_007655135.1 Punica granatum | reverse complement strand
CAATCTTGCCGGTCTGCTCACCCGTGCGAGTTTACTTTTCTGCTTCGCAAGTTCGCCGAGCCTGCTCGCTTGTGCCTCATACAATCTTGCCGGGTCTGCTCACCCGTGCGAGTTTACTTTTCTGCTTCGCAAGTTCGCCGAGCCTGCTCGCTCGTGCCTCATACAATCTTGCCGGGTCTGCTCACCCGTGCGAGTTTACTTTTCTGCTTCGCAAGTTCGCCGAGCCTGCTCGCTCGTGCCTCATGCAACCTTGCCGGTCTGCTCACCCGTGCGAGTTTACTTTTCTGCTTCGCAAGTTCGCCGAGCCTGCTCGCTGGTGCCTCATACAATCTTGCCGGGTCTGCTCACCCGTGCGAGTTTACTTTTCTGCTTCGCAGTTCGCCGATCCTGCTCGCTTGTGCCTCATACAATCTTGCCGGGTCTGCTCACCCGTGCGAGTTTACTTTTCTACTTCGCAAGTTCGCCGAGTCTGCTCGCTCGTGCCTCTTGCAACCTTGCCTGGTCTGCTCACCCGTGCGAGTTTACTTTTCGGCTTCGCAAGTTCGCCGAGCCTGCTCGCTCGTGCCTATTGCAACCTTGCCGGTCTGCTCACCCGTGCGAGTTTACTTTTCTGCTTCGCAAGTTCGCCGAGCCTGCTCGCTCGGCCTCTTGCAACCTTGCCGGTCTGCTCACTTGTGCGAGTTTACTTTTCTGCTTCGCAAGTTCGCCGAGCCTGCTCGCTCGTGCCTCTGCAACCTTGCCAGTCTGCTCACCCGTGCGAGTTTACTTTTCTGCTTCGCAAGTTCGCCGAGCCTGCTCGCTTGTCCTCATACAATCTTGCCGGGTCTGCTCACCCTGCGAGTTTACTTTTCTTCTTCGCAAGTTCGCCGAGCCTGCTCGCTTGTGCCTCATACAATCTTGCCGGGTCTGCTCACCCGTGCGAGTTTACTTTTCTGCTTCGCAAGTTCGCCGAGCCTGCTCGCTTGTGCCTCATACAATCTTGCCGGGTCTGCTCACCCGTGCGAGTTTACTTTTCTGCTTCGCAAGTTCGCCGAGCCTGCTCGTTCGTGCATCCTGCAACCTCGCCGGGTCTGCTCACCCGTGCGAGTTTACATCTCTGCTTCGCAAGTTCGCCGAGCCTGCTCGCTTGTGCCTCATACAATCTTGCCGGGTCTGCTCACCCGTGCGAGTTTACTTTTCTGCTTCGCAAGTTCGCCGAGCCTGCTCGCTCGTGCCTCTTGCAACCTTGCCTGGTCTGCTCACCCGTGCGAGTTTACTTTTCGGCTTCGCAAGTTCGCCGAGCCTGCTCGCTCGTGCCTATTGCAACCTTGCCGGGTCTGCTCACCCGTGCGAGTTTACTTTCGGCTTCGCAAGTTCGCCGAGCCTGCTCGCTCGTGCCTATTGCAACCTTGCCGGGTCTGCTCACTTGTGCGTTTACTTTTCTGCTTCGCAAGTTCGCCGAGCCTGCTCGCTCGTGCCTCTTGCAACTTGCCGGGTGTGCTCACCCGTGCGAGTTTACTTTTCTGCTTCGCAAGTTCGCCGAGCCTGCTCGCTTGTGCCTCATACAATCTTGCCGGGTCTGCTCACCCGTGCGAGTTTACTTTTCTGCTTCGCAAGTTCGCCGAGCCTGCTCGCTTGTGCCTCATACAATCTTGCCGGTCTGCTCACCCGTGCGAGTTTACTTTTCTGCTTCGCAAGTTCGCCGAGCCTGCTCGCTCGTGCCTCATACAATCTTGCCGGGTCTGCTCACCCCTGCGAGTTTACTTTTCTGCTTCGCAAGTTCGCCGACCTGCTCGCTCGTGCCTCTTGCAACCTTGCCGGGTCTGCTCACCCGTGCGAGTTTACTTTTCTGCTTCGCATTCGCCGAGCCTGCTCGCGGTGCCTCATACAATCTTGCCGGGTCTGCTCACCCGTGCGAGTTTACTTTTCTACTTCGCAAGTTCGCCGAGTCTGCTCGCTCGTGCCTCTTGCAACCTTGCCTGGTCTGCTCACCTGTGCGAGTTTACTTTTCTGCTTCGCAAGTTCGCCGAGCCTGCTCGCTCGTGCCTCTTGCAACCTTGCCGGGTCTGCTCACCCGTGCGAGTTTACTTTTCTGCTTCGCAAGTTCGCCGAGCCTGCTCGCTCGTGCCTATTGCAACCTTGCCGGGTCTGCTCACCCGTGCGTGTTTACTTTTCTGCTTCGCAAGTTCGCCGAGCCTACTCGCTCGTGCTTCTTGCAACCTTGCCAGGTATGCTCACCCGTGCGAGTTTACTTTTCTGCTTCGCAAGTTCGCCGATCCTGCTCGCTTGTGCCTCATACAATCTTGCCGGGTCTGCTCACCCGTGCGAGTTTACTTTTCTACTTCCCAAGTTCGCCGAGTCTGCTCGCTCGTGCCTCTTGCAACCTTGCCTGGTCTGCTCACCAGTGCGAGTTTACTTTTCGGCTTCGCAAGTTCGCCGAGCCTGCTCGCTCATGCCTATTGCAACCTTGCCGGGTCTGCTCACCCGTGCGAGTTTACATTTCGGCTTCGCAAGTTCGCCGAGCCTGCTCGTCGTGCCTATTGCAACCTTGCCGGGTCTGCTCACTTGTGCGAGTTTACTTTTCTGCTTCGCAAGTTCGCCGAGCCTGCTCGCTCGTGCCTCTTGCAACCTTGCCGGTCTGCTCACCCGTGCGAGTTTACTTTTCTGCTTCGCAAGTTCGCCGAGCCTGCTCGCTTGTGCCTCATACAATCTTGCCGGGTCTGCTCACCCGTGCGAGTTTACTTTTCTGCTTCGCAAGTTCGCCGAGCCTGCTCGCTCGTGCCTCATACAATCTTGCCGGGTCTGCTCACCCGTGCGAGTTTACTTTTCTGCTTCGCAAGTTCGCCGAGCCTGCTCGCTTGTGCCTCATACAATCTTGCCGGGTCTGCTCACCCCTGCGAGTTTACTTTTCTGCTTCGCAAGTACGCCGATCCTGCTCGCTCGTGCCTCTGCAACCTTGCCGGGTCTGCTCACCCGTGCGAGTTTACTTTTCTGCTTCGCAAGTTCGCCGAGCCTGCTCGCTTGTGCCTCATACAATCTTGCCGGGTCTGCTCACCCGTGCGAGTTTACTTTTCTGCTTCGCAAGTACGCCGATCCTGCTCGCTCGTGCCTCATACAATCTTGCCTGGTCTGCTCACCCGTGCGAGTTTACTTTTCTGCTTCGCAAGTACGCCGAGCCTGCTCGCTTGGGCCTCATACAATCTTGCCGGGTCTGCTCACCCGTGCGAGTTTACTTTTCTGCTTCGCAAGTTCGCCGAGTCTGCTCGCTCGTGCCTCTTGCACCTTGCCTTGGTTGTCTCTGCTCCCCGTGCGAGTTTACTTTTCGGCTTCGCAAGTTCGCCGAGCCTGCTCGCTCGTGCCTATTGCAACCTTGCCGGGTCTGCTCACCCGTGCGAGTTTACATTTCGGCTTCGCAAGTTCGCCGAGCCTGCTCGCTCGTGCCTCTTGCAACCTTGTTGGATCTGCTCACTTGTGCGAGTTTACTTTTCTGCTTCGCAAGTTCGCCGAGCCTGCTCGCTCGTGCCTCTTGCAACCTTGCCAGGTCTGCTCACCCGTGCGAGTTTACTTTCTGCTTCGCAAGTTCGCCGAGCCTGCTCGCTTGTGCCTCATACAATCTTGCCGGGTCTGCTCACCCGTGCGAGTTTACTTTTCTGCTTCGCAAGTTCGCCGAGCCTGCTCGCTTGTGCCTCATACAATCTTGCCGGGTCTGCTCACCCGTGCGAGTTTACTTTTCTGCTTCGCAAGTTCGCCGAGCCTGCTCGCTTGTGCCTCATACAATCTTGCCGGTCTGCTCACCCTGCGAGTTTACTTTTCTGCTTCGCAAGTACGCCGAGCCTGCTCGCTCGTGCCTCCTGCAACCTTGCCGGTTCTGCTCACCCGTGCGAGTTTACTTCTCTGCTTCGCAAGTTCGCCGAGCCTGCTCGCTCGTGCCTCATACAATCTTGCCGGTCTGCTCACCCGTGCGAGTTTACTTTTCTGCTTCGCAAGTTCGCCGAGCCTGCTCGCTGTGCCTCATACAATCTTGCCGGGTCTGCTCACCCGTGCGAGTTTACTTTTCTGCTTCGCAAGTTCGCCGAGTCTGCTCGCTCGTGCCTCTTGCAACCTTGCCTGGTCTGCTCACCTGTGCGAGTTTACTTTTGCTTCGCAAGTTCGCCGAGCTGCTCGCTCGTGCCTATTGCAACCTTGCCGGGTCTGCTCACCCGTGCGAGTTTACTTTTCTGCTTCGCAAGTTCGCCGAGCCTGCTCGCTCGTCCTATTGCAACCTTGCCGGGTCTGCTCACCCGTGCGAGTTTACTTTTCTGCTTCGCAAGTTCGCCGAGCCTGCTCGCTCGTGCCTCTTGCAACCTTGCCAGGTCTGCTCACCCGTGCGAGTTTACTTTTCTGCTTCGCAAGTTCGCCGAGCCTGCTCTTGTTCCTCATACAATCTTGCCGGGTCTGCTCACCCGTGCGAGTTTACTTTTCTGCTTCGCAAGTTCGCCGAGCCTGCTCGCTCGTGCCTCATACAATCTTGCCTGGGTCTGCTCACCCGTGCGAGTTTACTTTCTGCTTCGCAAGTACGCCGAGCTGCTCGCTTGGGCCTCATACATCTTGCCGGGTCTGCTCACCCGTGCGAGTTTACTTTTCTACTTCGCAAGTTCGCCGAGTCTGCTCGCTCGTGCCTCTTGCAACCTTGCCTGGTCTGCTCACCCGTGCGAGTTTACTTTTCGGCTTCGCAAGTTCGCCGAGCCTCTCGCTCGCTCATCCTGCCTTTGCAACCTTGCCGGGTCTGCTCACTTGTGCGAGTTTACTTTTCTGCTTCGCAAGTTCACCGAGCCTGCTCGCTCGTGCCTCTTGCAACCTTGCCAGGTATGCTCACCCTTGCGAGTTTACTTTTCTGCTTCGCAAGTTCGCCGAGCCTGCTCGCTTGTGCCTCATACAATCTTGCCGGGTCTGCTCACCCGTGCGAGTTTACTTTTATACTTCGCAAGTTCACCGAGCCTGCTCGCTTGTGCCTCATACAATCTTTCCGGGTCTGCTCACCCCTGCGAGTTTTCTTTTCTGCTTCGCAAGTACGCCGATCCTGCTCGCTCGTTCATCCTGCAACCTTGCCGGGTCTGCTCACCCGTGCGAGTTTACTTCTCTGATTCGGAAGTTCGCCGAGCCTGCTCGCTGGTGCCTCATACAATCTTTCCGGGTCTGCTCACCCATGCGAGTTTACTTTTCTGCTTCGCAAGTACGCCGATCCTGCTCGCTCGTGCCTCATACAATCTTGCCTGGTCTGCTCACCCGTGCGAGTTTACTTTTCTGCTTCGCAGGTACGCCGAGCATGCTCGCTTGGGCCTCATACAATCTTGCCGGGTCTGCTCACCCGTGCGAGTTTACTTTTCTACTTCCCAAGTTCGCCGAGTCTGCTCGCTCGTGCCTCTTGCAGCCTTGCCTGGTCTGCTCACCGGTGCGAGTTTACTTTTCGGCTTCGCAAGTTCGCCGAGCCTACTCGCTCATGCCTATTGCAACCTTGCCGGGTCTGCTCACCCGTGCGAGTTTACATTTCGGCTTCGCAAGTTCGCCGAGCCTGCTCGCTCGTGCCTCTTGCAACCATGTTGGATCTGCTCACTTGTGCGAGTTTACTTTTCTGCTTCGCAAGTTCACCGAGCCTGCTCGCTCGTGCCTCTTGCAACCTTGCCAGGTATGCTCACCCGTGCGAGTTTACTTTTCTGCTTCGCAAGTTCGCCGAGCCTGCTCGCTTGTGCCTCATACAATCTTGCCGGGTCTGCTCACCCGTGCGAGTTTACTTCTCTGCTTCGCAAGTTCGCCGGGCCTGCTCGCTTGTGCCTCATACAATCTTGCCGGGTCTGCTCATCCGTGCGAGTTTACTTTTCTGCTTCGCAAGTTCGCCGAGCCTGCTCGCTTGTGCCTCATACAATCTTGCCGGGTCTGGTCATCCGTGCGAGTTTACTTTTCTGCTTCGCAAGTTCGCCGAGCCTGCTCGCTCGTGCATCCTGCAACCTTGCCGGGTCTGCTAACCCGTGCGAGTTTACTTCTCTGCTTCGCAAGTTCGCCGGGCCTGCTCGCTTGTGCCTCATACAATCTTGCCGGGTCTGCTCATCCGTGCGAGTTTACTTTTCTCTGCTTCGCAAGTACGCCGATCCTGCTCGCTGTGCCTCATACAATCTTGCCGGGTCTGCTCACCCGTGCGAGTTTACTTTTCTACTTCGCAAGTTCGCCGAGCTGCTCGCTCGTGCCTCTTGCAACCTTGCCTGGTCTGCTCACCCGTGCGAGTTTACTTTTCTGCTTCGCAAGTTCGCCGGCTGCTCGCTCGTGCCTCTTGCAACCTTGCCGGGTCTGCTCACCCGTGCGAGTTTACTTTCTCTGCTTCGCAAGTTCGCCGAGCCTGCTCGCTCGTGCCTATTGCAACCTTGCCGGTCTGCTCACTTGTGCGAGTTTACTTTTCTGCTTCGCAAGTTCGCCGAGCCTGCTCGCTCGTGCCTCTTGCAACCTTGCCAGGTATGCTCACCCTTGCGAGTTTACTTTTCTGCTTCGCAAGTTCGCCGAGCCTGCTCGCTTGTGCCTCATACAATCTTGCCGGTTGCTCACCCGTGCGAGTTTACTTTTCTGCTTCGCAAGTTCGCCGAGCCTGCTCGCTCGTGCCTCATACAATCTTGCCGGGTCTGCTCACCCGTGCGAGTTTACTTTTCTGCTTCGCAAGTTCGCCGAGCCTGCTCGCTTGTGCCTCATACAATCTTTCCGGTCTGCTCACCCCTGCGAGTTTACTTTTCTGCTTCGCAAGTACGCCGATCCTGCTCGCTCGTGCCTCCTACAACCTTGCCGGGTCTGCTCACCCGTGCGAGTTTACTTTTCTGCTTCGCAAGTTCGCCGAGCCTGCTCGCTGGTGCCTCATACAATTTTCCGGGTCTGCTCACCCGTGCGAGTTTACTTTTCTACTTCCCAAGTTCGCCGAGTCTGCTCGCTCGTGCCTCTTGCAACCTTGCCTGGTCTGCTCACCTGTGCGAGTTTACTTTTCGGCTTCGCAAGTTCGCCGAGCCTGCTCGCTCCTGCCTATTGCAACCTTGCCGGTCTGCTCACCCGTGCGAGTTTACATTTCGGCTTCGCAAGTTCGCCGAGCCTGCTCGCTCGTGCCTCTTGCAACCATGTTGGATCTGCTCACTTGTGCGAGTTTACTTTTCTGCTTCGCAAGTTCGCCGAGCCTGCTCGCTCGTGCCTCTTGCAACCTTGCCGGGTCTGCTCACCCGTGCGAGTTTACTTTTCTGCTTCTTCGCAAGTTCGCCGAGCCTGCTCGCTTGTTCCTCATACAATCTTGCCGGTCTGCTCACCCCTGCGAGTTTACTTTTCTGCTTCGCAAGTACGCCGATCCTGCTCGCTCGTGCCTCCTGCAACCTTGCCGGGTCTGCTCACCCGTGCGAGTTTACTTCTCTATTCGCAAGTTCGCCGAGCCTGCTCGCTGGTGCCTCATACAATCTTTCCGGGTCTGCTCACCCGTGCGAGTTTACTTCTCTGATTCGGAAGTTCGCCGAGCCTGCTCGCTGGTGCCTCATACAATCTTTCCGGGTCTGCTCACCCGTGCGAGTTTACTTTTCTACTTCCCAAGTTCGCCGAGTCTCCTCGCTCGTGCCTCTTGCAACCTTGCCTGGTCTGCTCACCTGTGCGAGTTTACTTTTCGGCTTCGCAAGTTCGCCGGGACTACTCGCTCATGCCTATTGCAACCTTGCCGGGTCTGCTCACCCGTGCGAGTTTACATTTCGGCTTCGCAAGTTCGCCGAGCCTGCTCGCTCCTGCCTATTGCAACCTTGCCGGGTCTGCTCACTTGTGCGAGTTTACTTTTCTGCTTCGCAAGTTCACCGAGCCTGCTCGCTCGTGCCTCTTGCAACCTTGCCAGGTATGCTCACCCGTGCGAGTTTACTTTTCTGCTTCGCAAGTTCGCCGAGCCTGCTCGCTTGTTCCTCATACAATCTTGCCGGGTCTGCTCACCCGTGCGAGTTTACTTTTCTGCTTCGCAAGTTCGCCGAGCCTGCTCGCTTGTGCCTCATACAATCTTGCCGGGTCTGCTCACCCGTGCGAGTTTACTTTTATACTTCGCAAGTTCACCGAGCCTGCTCGCTTGTGCCTCATACAATCTTTCCGGGTCTGCTCACCCCTGCGAGTTTTCTTTTCTGCTTCGCAAGTACGCCGATCCTGCTCGCTCGTGCATCCTGCAACCTTGCCGGGTCTGCTCACCCGTGCGAGTTTACTTTCTCTGATTCGGAAGTTCGCCGAGCCTGCTCGCTGTTGCCTCATACAATCTTCCGGGTCTGCTCACCCGTGCGAGTTTACTTTTCTACTTCCCAAGTTCGCCGAGTCTGCTCGCTCGTGCCTCTTGCAACCTTGCCTGGTCTGCTCACCTGTGCGAGTTTACTTTTCGGCTTCGCAAGTTCGCCGAGCCTGCTCGCTCCTGGCTATTGCAACCTTGCCGGGTCTGCTCACCCGTGCGAGTTTACATTTCGCTTCGCAAGTTCGCCGAGCCTGCTCGCTCGTGCCTCTTGCAACCTTTGGATCTGCTCACTTGTGCGAGTTTACTTTTCTGCTTCGCAAGTTCACCGAGCCTGCTCGTTCGTGCCTCTTGCAACCTTGCCAGTATGCTCACCCGTGCGAGTTTACTTTTCTCTTCTCGCAAGTTCGCCGAGCCTGCTCTCGCTTGTTCCTCATACAATCTTGCGGGTCTGCTCACCCCTGCGAGTTTACTTTTCTGCTTCGCAAGTACGCCGATCCTGCTCGCTCGTGCTCCTGCAACCTTGCCGGGTCTGCTCACCCGTGCGAGTTTACTTTTCTGATTCGCAGTTCGCCGAGCCTGCTCGCTGTGCCTCATACAATCCTTCCGGGTCTGCTCACCCGTGCGAGTTTACTTCTCTGATTCGGAAGTTCGCCGAGCCTGCTCGCTTGTGCCTCATACAATCTTGCCTGGTCTGCTCACCCGTGCGAGTTTACTTTTCTGCTTCGCAGGTACGCCGAGCATGCTCGCTTGGGCCTCATACAATCTTGCCGGGTCTGCTCACCCGTGCGAGTTTACTTTTCTACTTCCCAAGTTCGCCGAGTCTGCTCGCTCGTGCCTCTTGCAACCTTGCCTGGTCTGCTCACCTGTGCGAGTTTACTTTTCTGCTTCGCAAGTTCGCCGAGCCTGCTCGCTCGTGCCTCTTGCAACCTTGCCTGGTCTGCTCACCCGTGCGAGTTTACTTTTCTGCTTCGCAAGTTCGCCGAGCCTGCTCGCTTTTGTTCCTCATACAATCTTGCCGGGTCTGCTCACCCGTGCGAGTTTACTTTTCTGCTTCGCAAGTTCGCCGAGCCTGCTCGCTTGTGCCTCATACAACTTGCCGGGTCTGCTCACCCGTGCGAGTTTACTTTTCTGCTTCGCAAGTTCGCCGAGCCTGCTCGCTGTGCCTCATACAATCTTGCCGGGTCTGCTCACCCTGCGAGTTTACTTTTCTGCTTCGCAAGTACGCCGATCCTGCTCGCTCGTGCCTCCTGCAACCTTGCCGGGTCTGCTCACCGTGCGAGTTTACTTTTCTGCTTCGCAAGTTCGCCGAGCCTGCTCGCTCGTGCCTCTACAATCTTCCGGGTCTGCTCACCCATGCGAGTTTACTTTTCTGCTTCGCAAGTTCGCCGAGCCTGCTCGCTCGTGCCTCATACAATCTTGCCGGGTCTGCTCACCCGTGCGAGTTTACTTTTCTGCTTCGCAAGTTCGCCGAGCCTGCTCGCTTGTGCCTCATACAATCTTGCCGGTCTGCTCACCCGTGCGAGTTTACTTTTCTACTTCGCAAGTTCGCCGAGCCTGCTCGCTCGTGCCTCATACAATCTTGCCGGGTCTGCTCACCCGTGCGAGTTTACTTTTCTGCTTCGCAAGTTCGCCGATCCTGCTCGCTCGTGCTCCTACAACTTGCCGGGTCTGCTCACCCGTGCGAGTTTACTTCTTCTTCGCTTCGCAGTTCGCCGAGCCTGCTCGCTCGTGCCTCATACAATCTTGCCGGGTCTGCTCACCCGTGCGAGTTTACTTTTCTGCTTCGCAAGTACGCCGAGCCCTGCTCGCTTGTGCCTCATACAATCTTGCCGGGTCTGCTCACCCGTGCGAGTTTACTTTTCTGCTTCGCAAGTTCGCCGAGCTGCTCGCTCGTGCTCTTGCAACAACTTGCCGGGTCTGCTCACCCGTGCGAGTTTACTTTTCGCTTCGCAAGTTCGCCGAGACTGCTCGCTCGTGCCTTTGCAACCTTGCCGGGTCTGCTCACCCGTGCGAGTTTACTTTTCGGCTTCGCAAGTTCGCCGAGCCTGCTCGCTCCTGCCTATTGCAACCTTGCCGGTCTGCTCACCCGTGCGAGTTTACTTTTCTGCTTCGCAAGTTCGCCGAGCCTGCTCGCTCGTGCCTCTTGCAACCTTGGATCTGCTCACCTGTGCGAGTTTACTTTTCTGCTTCGCAAGTTCGCCGAGCCTGCTCGCTCGTGCCTCTTGCAACCTTGCCGGTCTGCTCACCCGTGCGAGTTTACTTTTCTGCTTCGCAAGTTCGCCGAGCCTGCTCGCTTGTGCCTCATACAATCTTGCCGGGTCTGCTCACCCGTGCGAGTTTACTTTTCTACTTCGCAAGTTCGCCGAGCCTGCTCGCTTGTGCCTCATACAATCTTTCCGGTCTGCTCACCCCTGCGAGTTTACTTTTCTGCTTCGCAATTCGCCGCCGATCCTGCTCGCTCGTGCATCCTGCAACCTTGCCGGGTCTGCTCACCCGTGCGATTTCCTTCTCTGATTCGGAAGTTCGCCCCGCGAGCCTGCTCGCTGGTGCCTCATACAATCTTTCCGGGTCTGCTCACCCGTGCGAGTTTACTTTTCTACTTCCAAGTTCGCCGAGTCTGCTCGCTCGTGCCTCTTGCAACCTTGCCTGGTCTGCTCACCCGTGCGAGTTTACTTTTCTGGCTTCGCAAGTTCGCCGAGCCTGCTCGCTCTGCCTATTGCAACCTTGCCGGGTCTGCTCACCCGTGCGAGTTTACATTTCGGCTTCGCAAGTTCGCCGAGCCTGCTCGCTCGTGCCTCTTGCAACCATGTTGGATCTGCTCACTTGTGCGAGTTTACTTTTCTGCTTCGCAAGTTCACCGAGCCTGCTCGCTCGTGCCTCTTGCAACCTTGCCAGGTATGCTCACCCGTGCGAGTTTACTTTTCTGCTTCGCAAGTTCGCCGAGCCTGCTCGCTTGTTCCTCATACAATCTTGCCGGTCTGCTCACCCCTGCGAGTTTACTTTTCTGCTTCGCAAGTACGCCGATCCTGCTCGCTCGTGCATCCTGCAACCTGCCGGGTCTGCTCACCCGTGCGAGTTTACTTTTCTATTCGCAAGTTCGCCGAGCCTGCTCGCTGGTGCCTCATACAATCCTTCCGGGTCTGCTCACCCATGCGAGTTTACTTTTCTGCTTCGCAAGTACGCCGATCCTGCTCGCTCGTGCCCTCATACAATCTTGCCTGGTCTGCTCACCCGTGCGAGTTTACTTTTCTGCTTCGCAAGTACGCCGAGCATGCTCGCTTGGGCCTCATACAATCTTGCCGGGTCTGCTCACCCGTGCGAGTTTACTTTTCTACTTCCAAGTTCGCCGAGTCTGCTCGCTCGTGCCTCTTGCAACCTTGCCTGGTCTGCTCACCTGTGCGAGTTTACTTTTCTCGGCTTCGCAAGTTCGCCGAGCCTGCTCGCTCTGCCTATTGCAACCTTGCCGGGTCTGCTCACCCGTGCGAGTTTACTTTTCTGCTTCGCAAGTTCGCCGAGCCTGCTCGCTCGTGCCTCTTGCAACCTTGCCAGGTCTGCTCACCCTGCGAGTTTACTTTTCTGCTTCGCAAGTTCGCCGAGCCTGCTCGCTCGTGCCTCATACAACTTGCCGGGTCTGCTCACCCGTGCGAGTTTACTTTTCTGCTTCGCAAGTTCGCCGAGCCTGCTCGCTCGTGCCTCATACAATCTTGCCGGGTCTGCTCACCCGTGCGAGTTTACTTTTCTACTTCGCAAGTTCGCCGAGCTGCTCGCTTGTGCCTCATACAATCTTGCCGGGTCTGCTCACCCGTGCGAGTTTACTTTTCTGCTTCGCAAGTTCGCCGATCCTGCTCGCTCGTGCCTCTTGCAACCTTGCCGGGTCTGCTCACCCGTGCGAGTTTACTTTCTCTGCTTCGCAAGTTCGCCGAGCCTGCTCGCTCGTGCCTCATACAATCTTGCCGGGTCTGCTCACCCGTGCGAGTTTACTTTTCTGCTTCGCAAGTTCGCCGATCCCTCTCGCTCGTGCCTCATACAATCTTGCCGGGTCTGCTCACCCCGTGCGAGTTTACTTTTCTGCTTCGCAAGTACGCCGAGCCTGCTCGCTTTGCCTCATACAATCTTGCCGGGTCTGCTCACCCGTGCGAGTTTACTTTTCTACTTCCCAAGTTCGCCGAGTCTGCTCGCTCGTGCCTCTTGCACCTTGCCTGGTCTGCTCACCGTGCGAGTTTACTTTTCGGCTTCGCAAGTTCGCCGAGCCTGCTCGCTCGTGCCTATTGCAACCTTGCCGGTCTGCTCACCCGTGCGAGTTTACTTTTCGGCTTCGCAAGTTCGCCGAGCCTGCTCGCTCGTGCCTCTTGCAACCATGTGGGGTCTGCTCACTTGTGCGAGTTTACTTTTCTGCTTCGCAAGTTCGCCGAGCCTGCTCGCTCGTGCCTCTTGCAACCTTGCCGGTCTGCTCACCCGTGCGAGTTTACTTTTCTCTGCTTCGCAAGTTCGCCGAGCCTGCTCGCTTGTGCCTCATACAATCTTGCCGGGTCTGCTCACCCGTGCGAGTTTACTTTTCTGCTTCGCAAGTTCGCCGAGCCTGCTCGCTGTGCCTCATACAATCTTGCCGGGTCTGCTCACCCGTGCGAGTTTACTTTTCTGCTTCGCAAGTTCGCCGAGCCTGCTCGCTTGTGCCTCATACAATCTTGCCGTGGCTGCTCACCCGTGCGAGTTTACTTTTCTGCTTCGCAAGTTCACCGAGCCTGCTCGCTCGTGCCTCTTGCAACCTTGCCAGGTATGCTCACCCGTGCGAGTTTACTTTTCTGCTTCGCAAGTTCGCCGAGCCTGCTCCCTAGTGCCTCATACAATCTTGCCGGGTCTGCTCCCCCGTGCGAGTTTACTTTTCTGCTTCGCAAGTTCGCCGAGCCTGCTCGCTTGTGCCTCATACAATCTTGCCGGGTCTGCTCACCCGTGCGAGTTTACTTTTCTACTTCCCAAGTTCGCCGAGTCTGCTCGCTCGTGCCTCTTGCAACCTTGCCTGGTCTGCTCACCCGTGCGAGTTTACTTTTCGGCTTCGCAAGTTCGCCGGGACTACTCGCTCATGCCTATTGCAACCTTGCCGGGTCTGCTCACCCGTGCGAGTTTACATTTCGGCTTCGCAAGTTCGCCGAGCCTGCTCGCTCCTGCCTATTGCAACCTTGCCGGGTCTGCTCACTTGTGCGAGTTTACTTTTCTGCTTCGCAAGTTCACCGAGCCTGCTCGCTCGTGCCTCTTGCAACCTTGCCAGGTATGCTCACCCTTGCGAGTTTACTTTTCTGCTTCGCAAGTTCGCCGAGCCTGCTCGCTTGTTCCTCATACAATCTTGCCGGGTCTGCTCACCCGTGCGTTTTTTACTTTTCTGCTTCGCAAGTTCGCCGAGCCTGCTCGCTTGTGCCTCATACAATCTTGCCGGGTTGCTCACCCGTGCGAGTTTACTTTTATACTTCGCAAGTTCACCGAGCCTGCTCGCTTGTGCCTCATACATCTTCCTCCGGGTCTGCTCACCCCTGCGAGTTTTTTTTTCTGCTTTCGCAAGTACGCCGATCCTGCTCGCTCGTGCCTCATGCAACCTTGCCGGGTCTGCTCACCCGTGCGAGTTTACTTTCTCTGCTTCGAAGTTCGCCGAGCCTGCTCGCTGGTGCCTCATACAATCTTGCCGGGTCTGCTCACCCGTGCGAGTTTACTTTTCTACTTCCCAAGTTCGCCGAGTCTGCTCGCTCGTGCCTCCTTGCAACCTTGCCTGGTCTGCTCACCCTTGCGAGTTTACTTTTCGCTTCGCAAGTTCGCCGAGCCTGCTCGCTCCTGCCTATTGCAACCTTGCCGGGTCTGCTCACCCGTGCGAGTTTACTTTTCGGCTTCGCAAGTTCGCCGAGCCTGCTCGCTCGTGCCTCTTGCAACCTGTTGGATCTGCTCACTTGTGCGAGTTTACTTTTCTGCTTCGCAAGTTCGCCGAGCCTGCTCGTTCGTGCCTCTTGCAACCTTGCCAGGTCTGCTCACCCGTGCGAGTTTACTTTCTGCTTCGCAAGTTCGCCGAGCCTGCTCGCTTGTTCCTCATACACATCTTGCCGGGTCTGCTCACCCCTGCGAGTTTACTTTTCTGCTTCGCAAGTACGCCGATCCTGCTCGCTCGTGCATCCTGCAACCTTGCCGGGTCTGCTCACCCGTGCGAGTTTACTTTTCTGCTTCGCAAGTTCGCCGAGCCTGCTCGCT